>NC_068302.1:41897291-41909791 GCF_025860055.1 Xyrauchen texanus
AATTTTCATCAAGAGTAACTTCTATCCCCAATTTTGGAATGTCCAATTCCCGCTACTTAGTAGGTCCTTGCGGTGGCGCGGTTACTCGCATCAATCCGGGTGGAGGACGAATCTCAGTCGCCTCCACTTCTGAGACCGTCAATCCGCGCATCTGATCACGTGACTCGTTGTGCATGACACCGCAGAGACTCACAGCATGTGGAGGCTCATGCTACTCTCCACGATCCACACACAACTCATCACACGCCCCATTGACAGCGATAACCACTAATCACTACCACGAGGAGGTTACCTGTGACTCTACCCTCCCTAGCAACCAGGACAATTTGGTTGCTTATGCTGGATTCACTCAGCACGCCCTGGATTCAAACTCGTGACTCCAGGGGTGATAGTCAGTGTCAATACTCGCTGAACTACAACACCCCCAGCAACTTCAATCCTTCACGGTCAAAGGTCATGAAAAGCCACAACATGTATGTTAGATCCAATACCAACTAAGCTCTTAAAAGAGGTATTCCCTGTAATCTCAGAACCTCTTCTTAATATTATTAACTCACTATCCTTAGGACGTGTCCCAAGAAACTTTAAAATGGCAGTTATCAAACCTCTTATTAAGAAGCTACCGATTGATCCAGGAGAATTGGATAAGTACAGGCGAACTATGTTCATTTCTACATTGAAATATATATATGAACAATTTCAGTCAGTATTAAGGCCCCATAACTGTACAGAGACTGCACTTGTCAGAGTTACAAATGACTTGCATTAAATCTTTTGTATTCTTTTTTAATGCTTGTGTCAAAATTATTTAATGAATTTTAATTATCTGTATAATAATTTTTTTTTTTTAAATAAATAAATATATATCACTCAAAATAGTCTATATATTTTATAAAACTACTCAAGTCAGCTCTTTAGATCTTTTTTCCATCCTGCTAATTTCCATGTCATTGCATAAATAATCTAAGTTGAAGTGTCTGAGCTTGGCTAGATCTTAATTCTGAAAGTCTGCTTGTAGAAATAATTCCTTATTTTAAAGCACAAGCATATTCATTTAAAATGTACAGAGTTTAAAATGTACTGCACACACACGTCTTTCTGCCATCTCTGAGGAAATATGAACATATCACATGACATCTGGGCTTCAGCAGAATGTTTTGGATGGCAAATCTACAAATAAACAGAAAAATGAACCTTGAATATACCTTAAAAGGGGGGCTACTACAGTTGCATGGAGGGTAAATATAGAAAAATTGCCCACACTGATATTTGCGTTCAGCTCAGCCAATCCCTCATACATTATTAGAGGGAAAGAAGCATTTAAAAACATCTCTCAAGTTTCAGAGCCGGCTCTATACTCGCAAAACAAATGACCCTCCAAAACTGAAACAAAATCTGCACCGAATACTCATCCAAGTTTTATAGTCTATATTCAGCCATGATACTGGACAACATTCTTTGTTCTTCCTCGTTGAATGTCACATGCCGTTATCTTTACGGTTGGTGTGCGATTGAAGTCTATTGATTGTTTGTGAGTGAGTCTGAGATTCTCAGCTAGACAGAGATAAAGTGAAATCACAAACCTGATGTGCTGTGTTCAGTTCATATGATCATCATTAGAAGAGTTTCGGGCCTCCAATGATCAGATCAGTCCGGCTGAAAATGTCCAACAGTTGATTAACTCTGGATCACGGTCGGATCGACCTGCGAGAGGCTGGAAATATCTGCGTTTTCTCCCCGTGCAGAAGTAAGATTCAGTTTTGGTACTTTTTTATAGAAATTTGACATCACAAGTGCATAATTTGATTGACATGTTTGCAGTTTGTCTATGAACATACAGTATATATCTGACCGTCAGATTCAAAACTGATTCTACTTTCAGTCATTCTTACTATGCAGTAGATTAATGATGAGTTATAAGTTTCTACAACTCTCAGGACAGATTATTGTTTTTTGTGAAGTAAGGTTATGATCATAAACCATAGACTGTTTGATCAATCTGTCATGAACCTTCCTTAGAAAATCAAGACTCTGGAAGCCTGAAGGTCAAACCTGTGGATCAGCATTCCTTCTCTTTATCTGTGGTCATCTCTCTGTTCATCTCTGTATCTCATCAACAGTTCTTCAGTCGATCTTTATGACTCTATGTCTTTTCTCAAACACACAAGGCCGTTTGATCTCCATCTCTTTGTGCTCTTCACAGAACCAGGACTGTGACTAATCTTTAGAGTTAATGGTTTGTTCAAGTCCCCAACACTAAATATTATATGTGCAGTAGTAATAGTAATTATTGATGTAGGTAAAACCACTAATAGTACCTTTAAATATACATTTAATCCTTTGTATATATTCATAAACAATTGTTTAAATTGCTGAGTGTCCAAGTACAGGACACGTGACGCAAATCTCGTCATTAGGAGAGTGTCCAAGCACTGAACCAATTTTTGAATGTGCATGCAGCTGGAGTTATCTGCACTAATTAGTGGGTCCACAAGGTGGCAACACTTACATTTTGAGCCATTGCTGTCATGAAGAAGTGCTAGAAGCAGAAGTAATGGGCCCTTTGGCAAACTTTGGTAAAAAATTTTCACGGGGCTTTTCTACATATCGTGGTGTCATTTTGTGGTCCGTTCTGTATAACACGGCGGCTCATTTTAGCTTGGCCCATTCGAACCATTTTGTAGCCGACCCACTGGCCCACTCGGTTCTCCCTGATCGGCCCCAAAGTGCATAGGCCCACCGGAAAAATGGCCAGTATGCCAGATTATATTTACATTTACATTTATGCATTTGGCAGACTCTTTTATCCAAAGCGACTTACAGTGCACTTATTACAGGGACAATCCCCCCGAAGCAACCTGGAGTTAAGTGTCTTACTCAAGGACACAATGGTGGTGGCTGTGGGGTTCGAACCTGCGACCTTCTGATTACAAGTTATGTGCTTTAGCCCACTACGCCACCACCACACCGGGTGTATTATATGCTTTATAATGGCTGAAAAGCCTTTAATATGAAGGCATAGATTTTGTTATGGTGATTTTGATGGGGTTACATACATTCCAGGGCTGGACTTGTAAGAGAAATTTGCCCGGGATTTTACATAGCAACTGGGGAGGTGGTATTCGCTGATATCGCAGTGCCATTTTGTGGTCTGTTCTGCATATCGCTGCGGCTCATTTTAGCTTATCGCGGCTGACCCACTTGGTTCTTCCAATGCCCAGTCCGCCCCTGATCAGCCCCAAAGTGCGTCAGGCCACCAGGAAAATACCCTGTATGCCAGATTACCAGTCCAGCCCTGATACATAATGTGGAAGGGCAGCAGACATGTCCGCAAATGATCTCTCTCTCCCGCACGATCCTCTGCATTCGACCTTTATCCCTCTGAGGCTTAATTAGCCTAATATGGGACCGGGTGTGTAGGATCACGACCCGACCCCGCCCTCCGCCCTGCCACACATACATACCTTGAAAAGGGTTAAAAGGTAATTATGTGCAGTTCATTATTTGTGACTTGGGTCCCTCCATAAATGCCAGTCTTTTTAAGTTGTTTTTTTTTTTTGCTTTTAATTATTTCTTTGAAGTTTTATCATTCGCCAGGTGAATGAGAGCTGCAGATGTTTAGTCTGTTGTCTGGTTTTATTGTGAAAGATAACTCACTTCATGCTGGGTGTGGTTTTGAACATCAGTCTTCCTGTCATCTAGAGGCGAGTCATCGCTGTGGAATGATGGTGGTTTTTCTATCAGAGAAAAAAAACATCCAGCTGTAGAGGCGATTCCAGAGCTGCTGAATGCCACATTCTTCTCAAACGCTTCGATCTGTGGCCAAAACGAGGAAAGTTTAACAGCACCAGATCCTAGGAACTTCACAAGCAACGCTGCAGCGATTTGTCTTCTATTCCTGGGAGATGAGGCACAAACATTGTTTTATCATTTGAGTTTTTGATTCTGTGTATATGGAGGAATTAAATATGTATGTGCTTTGGAGGACGGTTTGATCCTCGCTCAAACACTTTTTAATGGCTTTCAATTTATCGCTCAGATCAGAGGCGATTCTTCAGCTTCTTGTCTGGCCACAGGGCAAACAGTGTTTCGGAAGAGTTGAAGGGTGTTAAATGTCACAGAGAAGAAACTTCTAGAAGTTCAGGCTGTCTTAACAGGCTGTTTACACATTATGCATTGAGTTATTGCATTCATCTGCATGCTTTTTTCCCTACCGTATGTAAACATACAGTATACATCTTTGATCACTGTGACGTGTCTTGGATCTCAAGACAGCTGTTTTCTGTTCCAAACATAATTTGCCATGATGGTATCAAATTGTGAAATAAATAATAATTATTAAATGACAGCAAAATCATTTGTACTCACCCAGAGCTTGCATAGAGACCAATACTGACGGCATGAGGTAATGCAAATATATAAACTCATAAAGGAGATTACATAAAGGATGTCACGTGTTTATCATCACATGTTATTGTGCCGAAACATGGCTTTTAATAAAAATCTGCTGTGTCTGTGTTCACACATACACACATACCGATCCAGATAGCTTCAGAGTTTCTTGTACCGCTTCACATTTTCTTTCCACAATCCTCATCCGCTGGTATGCATTACTCCAAGAAGAAATGAATACCAATACAGTATAATTCAATAAGATCACAAGTACTTCACACTTGGCCAAAGACCCCATAAAAATTCCTTCTCTCATCCAACACCTCGACTCAAGGTCAGAACACATCCACAGAACCCCCCAGTGGACCCAATTGTAACTGCAAGATTTGGTAAGAGATTAAAAGGGAATATAGAGTATAAAGGCCTTTTCACTCCAGAGGCAATGCGGTTATGAGAAACGAATCACAGACGAATGGCCCAATTACAGTAAAAGCGAGATGAACGATCGCTATTAGCACATGCACGCCTTTACAAGAGGTGGCGCTGATCGACAGTACATTTGACTCCTTTACAGTAAGTGGCGCAATGCTCCTTTCACCCGGTCCACCTTCCACCAATCACAAATTAGAAGAACTACTACACAAGTTCTCCAGCGAGGCGATCGAATAAGAAAACAGATTTCGCCACAGTATTCCTGGCTCAGGAGTTCACACATTTCTATTCTATGACAGATCTGTTGGTGCTTTGTATAAACACTCATGGAATATGCAAAATCACTAACTGTCAAATGATAAACCATAGATGACTTGATTTATATATCAGAATTATTTACATTAAACTCTTATCCTATGAACTGCAACTTGACGCTCCTGGATTCTGTCTTTGTAGTAGGACAGAAACATTTTACACAACTCATTTATCTTCCTCTGCTGATCAAAACCAGTTGCTGTTCTATTGAAATGCCACACATGCCAACATGTGTAGTGTTCACTGTGCCAACTACCTGCATACTATATTGCAAATCTAAGGTTAACTGTATACTGTTATTTTCCTGTCTTGTTTACCTCAGGAAAACTCAATAAACAATCAAGATAACAGTATGATTGGGTCAATTTATCATTACTTATTTATTTGGTCAGTTTGGGGTCAATGGACATGTGAATTGACTCCAGTTAAAAAGCTCTGACAGCTTCATTTTTTTGGGGGAGTGTTCTGCATTGAATTTAAAGTCTGTGCAGGAGTGTTCATCTTGGTCATTGGACTTCTGTACAATCGGTAGAACTTACGGTTGGAATTCAATGATTATCTGTTTGGGGATCTTAATCGATGATGTCTTCCGCAAAAACATCTCAGATCATAAACACAGCTTTGTGTGTGCTGGGACAACAATGAAAAAGTCTTTATTTGTAGGGTTGAACAAAAACACCATGAGATATTCAGCTCCCAGAGTTGCAGCGGCTAGAATGACCTCTGAGACTCTTTAAAACCCTTTCAAACACATTTCATCCTTTTGAGATTTCCGACGAGCGTCCGAGGAATCTAAAGACCCGCTGGGTGGAAACAACCATTTATTATGAATTTATGTTTACAGACTCTGAGATTATAGTTACTCTCACATATTAAGAGGCCTCAAAACGCGACCCCGCATGATGAGGAAATCGCATTACAGTACAGATTATTCAAGGTCAGTAATGTAATCTAAATACTTCTTCAGCACTGGCACAATACTCGTTTTTCATGCCAAAACGTTGTTGAGTGTGGGGTACTCGTTTTTTCATTCCCTAAAATTTGTATGGGGGGTGGAGGTGGGGGTGGGTTGTTCATGACCAAAAGGGTTTTCAAGTGGGGGGGGTCACAAAACTACATCACGCAGCCTTAAAGCCCAGGGCATACCCGGGCAGTCAATGGCCCCCTGGTAGTCAACGGCCCCTGGGCACAAATTCTCATTAAGAATAATATTTGTGCAGTACATCAGTAAAAATGTATGCTCTAATGTGAATTTTCTCCATGAAATTCATTATAAAATATAATCGCGCCTGGAAAAAGATGCATGTAAAGGCATCAAATAGCAATTTAGCTTAGCATAAAGCTAAATGTTCACATGACAATTTGCATAAAACTATTTTTGTGGCGCTAAAATTCAAAACCCCACATAATGTAAACAACAACATCCTTTTCTGATGGTATATGGATTATGTTCATAGAATGAGGCACAAAATATATTATTTGTATCTTTCTATCTGATGTTAAAGGCTACATTGGTTAGTATTTCTTGTAAAAATACCATAACTGCATAAAGGCATGTAATCGTGTATTTATTGGATATAATGTTTCATCAGCTGCTGGACCTGATGGCATCCCGGACCGAGTGCTCAGGGCCTGTGCAGAACAGCTGGCTGATGTCTTTCCCAACATTTTCAACCTCTCCTTGGCCCAGGCCATTGTCCCCACCTGATTCAAATTAGCCGCTATTGTACCAGTACCACATTTACATTTACATTTATGCATTTGGCAGACGCTTTTATACAAAGCGACTTACAGTGCACTTATTACAGGGACAATCCCCCCGGAGCAACCTGGAGTTAAGTGCCTTGCTCAAGGGCCCAACAGTGGCATCTTGGTGGTGCTGGAGCTTGAACCCCCGACCTACTGGTCAGTAACCCTGAGCCTCAACCACTGAGCCACCACTGCCCCAAAACATGCTATTGCAGTGGCCCTCAACGAGTTCCACCCCATTGCTCTTACTCCCATCATAGCAAAGTGTTTTGAGAGGCTGGTCCTCTCCCACCTGAAAACATGTCTGCCCCCAACACTGGACCCATATCAGTTCGCCTACAAACCCAACAGGTCAACTGAGGATGCTATAGCCTCAGCTCTTCACCCCGCCCTGACTCACTTGGAAAAAAATAACACGTATGTCAGGATGCTGTTCAATACTGTGATCCCATCCAAGCTGATCTCCAAGCTCACTGATCTTGGCATCAGCCCCTCCCTCTGCAACTGGACCCTGGACTTTCTCACTAACAGACCACAAATCCTCCACCTTCACTTTGAACACTGGTGCACCACAGGGCTGTGTGGTGAGTCCAATCCTCTACTCCCTCTTCACCCTCGACTGCATACCGGAGCATGGCTCCAACTCCATAATCAAGTTTGCAGATGACACCACGGTGGTAGGTCTGATCAGCGGCAAAGATGAGACGGCCTACAGCGAAGAGGTACAGCACCTGGTAGTGTGGTGTGCCAACAACAATCTCACACTCAACACCCACACTCAAAATCTCTGAGAATCTTTCCTGGACCTACAACACCTCCACTCTGATCAAAAAGGCGCAACAGCCCCTTTACTTCCTTAGGAAGCTACGGAAAGCTCACCTGTCCCCCCACATCCTTCTGAACTTTTACCGCTGCACTATTGAAAGTGTCTTAACAAACTGCATCACAGTGTGGTATGGCAACTGCACTGTCTCCGATCAGAAGGCACTCCAGCGGGTGGTGAAAACTGCCTGATACATCACTGGGGTCCAGCTACTCTCCATCAAAGACATTCACACTAAACTCTGCCTAAGGAGGGTGAGAAGCATCATCAAAGACACCTCTCACCGCAACCACGGTCTGTTTACTCCTCTCCCATCTGGGAGACACTATAGGAGTCTTCGCTGTTGCACCAGCAGGAACTGTTTCTTTCCCTCAGCTGTCAGCCTACTGAACTCTAAACTCATGAGGTTGAACACTACATCCCACCCGAACTACATATTTGTATTTTTTTTATTAATTTATATTTTTCCCTTGCACATTTCTTGCACATAACTTCTTCCTCCTGATGCCGCTTGCACTGTTATGGTCACCACCCATATAAATATATTTACACATTTACATATTTATACCTCATTCTGTACAATGCACCTTCAGTTATATACTTCTTCATTTGCAGCTTGTACTGTATTCATAGACATTTGCATTGAGCTGGTCTCTGATTCTCTACATCACAACTTTGCACTCAAAAAACCCATAGTGTATACTTATATATATATAGCTATTTGGTTAGATGCTAACTGCATTTCATTGGCTCTATTTTTATTGTCCTAACTTTGAAAACAAGTAATTCTGGTTCTGTTCACTCTAGCTCAGCCTCTCAGTGGACTAGACACTCAGTATATGTGTCATTAGAAAGCTGAGATCCTCCCTTTGTGATTATATATTTCATCATTTTATCATCAATAGTCAAAAACATATTTTCTGATGATTTGTTTTGCAAGCATTTACTTCTGGAAGGCATATTTTGTTCTGGACATATAAGATATAACATAAGATTATTCACCTAATCAAGTAAACAATGGCAAATTTTTTAGAAAACTTCCGAAGAACTTCCTTTAGCTATTTGGGGCTTATAGCAGCAGTGATCGGAGCATAAATGAGACATTTGTATTTGATGACTTACAGAAATCATATTTCACTTTGTGATTCTTTTGAAACTCTTTTGAACTGTGGTATTAGGGCAATAAAATTTGCTATAGAGTCACATTTATGAGAATGAGAGCTTTCATTTGATATATGACTTGCCTATTTATGTGCTATGTGAAGAACTTTACTTTTATATAAATATTTCTACCCCGTTACCTCTAGGGGCGCTAATTTTCAACGCGAATAATTTGAGGCCTTATTTTGTTATTTTAAGTAACAAAAATGCAGAACTAATGGTTATCTCTGAAACGTTCACATTCTAAGCTTTCAAATGATACCTCATATGCCTGACTTACGTTTACGGAGACGTTAACATTTTAAGCGTAATCTTTTTTTGCAATATAGCGCCCCCCTCTGGACCCGCCGTTGGGTCCATAGAGTTTAAGAGGTTTCATGCTCCAAAGGTAACGTTTCTCAATTACGTCATTTCCACATTTTCACTCACAACAGTGTGAAAGCGCTCGTTTGAATTAAAAAATAATTCACTGCTGTTTAAACGCACCTCGGATCACATCATTTATACGTATAAATGTTTTCCAACTGAATAGACTAAATTAAATTAAACAAATGACAATAAAAGGCAAAGTAATCTCTTCAGTAATCAAAATACTTTTTGAGTGTAACTGTATTCTGATTACTAACCATTTCAATTGTAACTGTAGTGGAATACAGTTACTAATACTTAGTATATATTAAATATGTAATCCTGTTACTTGTAATCCGTTACTCCCGAACCCTGTGTGGGCTGTTTGCGTCGCCTCAAGTTGATGGAGAAGGGAGACTTTAACAGAAAATTCATGCATAATTCACTTCTACTCGACCCAAGACAGTGTCCTCCAAGAAATCAGGAGAATATTTTCTTGTGTACAACAACATAACCATGTCTTATTTTTAAACCCATATTTGGAGCAGATGCTGTGTATTTTATAAGAAGACACATTTCAGAAAAAGCCAAGTGGCCGTCCATTCTGCGCTGACTAAACTAAAAGCAGCAATCCATTTTCCACTTGCTTTTATCTATATTAAACAGCCAACTGCATATGTTTTACTGGAACACAAAACTCTTTTATCAAATACTTCTCATTCCTTACGATCAATACATCTCAATATCAGGGTTTGTGTCTCTTTTATTAGACAGTTAATCGTTAGAGGAATATTCTCTCGTGGATATTTGATGTTCTGACGCTCTTAGATTTGACGGCTCGATTAATTCACTGATTGAAATAATGTGGCTTTTTATTGAAACATGGCAGTTCTGTCAATCAATCAATATTTTTCCTGTCAGATATTAAAGTATTGATCGTGTTTTGCAATAAACTTCTTACTAAAGTGGGAACATATTAATAACGTATTGCGGAGTGTGACACAAGCTTTTCAATACAGAGTCTGAATTTTTAGGCCTAGTCCACACTAATACGTTTTCGTTTGAAAACGCGTCTTTTTCTCTCCGTTTTGGCCTTCCGTCCACACTGAGGTTTTTTATCCGAGAAAACGGCGCTTTTTGAAAACGCCGTTTTCGCGCTGTAGTGTGGACTCAGAGCCATATAAAGAGAGAGTTGCGACAACGGAAGTTATAAATGCTTGATCGTCACGTGATTCACGTAGACTTCAGATAGTTCCAGGAAATGCTTTGGCGGTCATTCCAAACTGTTAGAGTAGAGTGACAGAACTGTGATTTCTGGTAATTAGTAGTCAATAAATGCATTTATTTTATATATTTATGTAACACACCGACATATGTATGTAGCATGAGTATGTTGTTACAGCGATGTTGTTTTTTTAAAGATCAAATCAGCTAATATTTGAGGATTAGTGTTCGCTTACCGTTATTTGCCTCAACTTATTTCAGGCTAGGGTTTCTGTTGCCTTTTTATGTTACCTCATGTTTATTGTTTTCACTAATCTCATGGTAACTAATGTCATATTTATGACTTTTCAGATAGTACAGAGACAGTCTGGTGACAGGTGATTTCCAGCTCGCACCGCACAATGGGTCAATGAACTATTAACTATTAGCAGCAGTTACGGAAATGTAACATTTAGTGAAATGAAGCTTATTGTTTACAATTCTTACAATTCTATATATAGTAATATAATTATTTATGTATTATAAATATTATATATCTAATGTATAATTCTTACAATACTTATTCATATACACAATATATTCAGCTTTAAAACAACTTAAGCACACTCGTATATAAACTGCCGTTCAAAAGTAATGAGGCTGAAAATTCAGCTTGGCATCACAGGAGTAAATTACATTTTAAAATACATTAAAATAGAAAACAGTTAATTTAAATTGTAATAACATATTACGATATTACTTTTTTTGTATTTTTATTCAAATAAATGCAATAACTATTTACAGCAATTCATGAATACATTTCTAATAAATTAAATAGCATGCCAAGCATTTTGTATGTGTCCTTTCTTTCATGTTGTCGTTGCATAGTCTTCACCATGGTTTGCTGTGCTGCATGGGGATGCTCCAATCGCTCAGAGAAAGGTGTGTGAATGTATGGCTTCCCCACTGACATGGAGAGGAGAAACAAATGGTTGGCTCAAGTCAGCAGGAGCAATCTAAATATAAATAAAAATTACAACAACAAAAAAATGTGTGAGGTATTTGCAAAGATTTTACAATTCATAGGGTGTTCGTTACTAACTTTATCCAGCTCCAATCCTTGCCTAATCTGTTAGTTATCCGATAACATCCCTTATCTCCTAATTTAATGAGTAATACTCAACTATAAGGTTTTAATTTACAAGTTATTTTTATTTAGATGTACTGATAATATACAGAATAAGATAATATTATTCTTTAAACCTCGCAAACGGTTTGTTCTGATGCATCTCTACGGTGCGGCATGTGTTTGCTGCTACTTCCGGGAACTATTGAGAGGCTCCACGAGCCGCCATTGCTGTAAAAAAAAACGTTCCATTGGAGTCAATGGAGTTGTCGCAACTCTCTCTCTATATGGCTCTGTGTGGACTGTGATAACGGACGCTTTGGAAAACGATGATGCATTTTTAGTCACGTGATCTATCCAACCAAAACAATCAAGATGGCGGCCTGTGTTATAGCGGCGCTGTTGTGCCTTATACTCACTTTGATAGCGTTGTTGAAAAATAAATATCACTTTTGTAGAATCATCACATTGCGTTCCTTCAAAAGCGAAGGGAAGTTTACTCGGAATTGTTGTCCGGCGACGGAACGCGAGGACAATTGCGTTACAGACCGTACATGCAGCGGAGATTCCCCGCATGCGCAGTAACATGATTTAAGCGTTCTCATACGTTTCAGTGTTGACGGAGAGCGTTTTGAAACGAAAACGCCATTTTCAAATGTATCCGGATGAATTTAGACGTCGTAAATCTTGTCTTTAGAAGCTCTAACATGAAACAGAGTTTTGGTATTTAAAACATATAACCCAACACATCAGGACCTGTGATTATAACACACCCTGCCTCAGACATGATGAACCCATCACATACTGCTGTGAACGGATAATGTCTTGAGTGGATTTCACAGCTCAGTATTTTGTTATTTTGATGAGTAATTTAATGCATGTGTCATCCAGTCTAATTAGCAAACTGTTAACACAGTTAAAAGCGATTCATTAATAAAATCACGTCAGTGT
>NC_068302.1:41914791-41970933 GCF_025860055.1 Xyrauchen texanus
TGCTGCACAATAATGTCACAGTGATGCTGCACAATAATGTCACAGTGATGTCACAGTGATGCTGCACAATAATGTCACAGTGATGCTGCACAATAATGTCACAGTGATGTCACAGTGATGCTGCACAGTGATGCCACAGTGATGCCACAGTGATGTCACAGTGATGTCACAGTGATGCTGCACAATAATGTCACAGTGATGCTGCACAATAATGTCACAGTGATGTCACAGTGATGCTGCACAGTGATGCCACAGTGATGCCACAGTGATGTCACAGTGATGTCACAGTGATGCTGCACAATAATGTCACAGTGATGCTGCACAATAATGTCACAGTGATGTCACAGTGATGCTGCACAATAATGTCACAGTGATGTCACAGTGATGCCACAGTGATGTCACAGTGATGCTGCACAATAATGTCACAGTGATGCTGCACAATAATGTCACAGTGATGTCACAGTGATGCTGCACAATAATGTCACAGTGATGTCACAGTGATGCTGCACAATAATGTCACAGTGATGTCACAGTGATGCTGCACAATAATGTCACAGTGATGTCACAGTGATGTTGCACAGTGATGTCACAGTGATGTTGCACAGTGATGTCACAGTGATGTTGCACAGTGATGTTGCACAGTGATGTCACAGTGATGCTGCACAGTGATGCTGCACAGTGATGTCACAGTGATGTTGCACAGTGATGTCACAGTGATGCTGCACAGTGATGTCACAGTGATGTCACAGTGATGCTGCACAGTGATGTCACAGTAATGCTGCACAGTGATGTCACAGTGATGTTGCACAGTGATGTCACAGTGATGCTGCACAGTGATGTCACAGTGATGTCACAGTGATGCTGCACAGTGATGTCACAGTAATGCTGCGCAGTGATGTCACAGTGATGTTGCGCAGTGATGTCACAGTGATGCTGCACAGTGATGTCACAGTAATGCTGCGCAGTGATGTCACAGTGATGTTGCGCAGTGATGTCACAGTGATGCTGCACAGTGATGTCACAGTGATGCTGCACAGTGATGTCACAGTGATGTTGCACAGTGATGTTGCACAGTGATGTTGCACAGTGATGTCACAGTGATGTTGCACAGTGATGTCACAGTGATGTCACAGTGATGTTGCACAGTGATGTCACAGTGATGCTGCACAGTGATGTCACAGTAAAGCTGCACAGTGATGTCACAGTAATGCTGCACAGTGATGTCACAGTGATGCTGCACAGTGATGTCACAGTAAAGCTGCACAGTGATGTCACAGTGATGCTGCACAGTGATGTCACAGTGATCGGTCAGATACCTTAAGAAGTTATATATACACACATACTGTATCTCAATGGATGTATTTAAGATCTGTGACTATAAAAGATGACTTCAGCTTGGTGAGACTGTAGGTTCCGTTAAAAAGATGCAAGTGGGTTTTATACTGCGACCTTTACAATCTAAAACAAAGATTTGCACAAATAAGTACTTTGAAATGTCATCTATTCCCACATCTGCATATGAGCAACACATCGTGCATGATAATGAAGAGATTGGGGAAAAATACTAAATTAAAAGGGAAAGAGCAAGAGATGTCGACACACTGTACAGCATTTCAATGCTCTGTGAGATATTAATTAACCTTTGTGATGAATTCTGTGGCTTCACCTGCCCAATTAAAATAATCGCATGAACTCTCCCATTCGGGATTTTACATTTGTGAATGATGAAACAGGACAGGAGTCCTCTGATAACTGTTCACTTATGATTTTAAGTCTGCGAATGACAGACGTTTTGTCTACATAAGGTCCTTTTTGGCCATTTCTGTACTGTGGCTAAACCTCGTTTTATATCAATCATCACATTATTACCAGAACAAACATCCATTCCTGATAACAACTAAATTACTGTTATTGAGTAACATTTTCTATGAAGCCCATATTTATAATGGATTATAAAGGCATTATAACGCATTATACACCTTATACTATGTTATAACTTCTCATAAATATTTATAACTTCGGTTATAATACATCATAATAATGACCTGTTCATAGCTATATAATGCATTATAACACCAGCAACATCTCATTTTATATGCACAAGTTAAATAAAGTGACAAAAGCAATGTGTTCTTATAAACATCTATAAGATATTTATAAGTGGTTATAAGACGTTACAACTCATGCTGGAAGTTATAAACACCACACAAAATACAAAATAACACACATTTAATGTAAATATTGAGATATTATAAAAAACACTTGTGAAGCTATAAGATTAAAATATATCATAAACTAAAACATATGTATGTTGAAGACATGTAAACACACACAAGAATAAAAACTACTCAAACTGATTCTACACTGAACTCTATTCAATCAACTTTAAAGTTTGTGCATCTGATTTATAAATAACTTCTAAATATAACATAAATATTCTTCCATTCCAATTTATAAGAAGATATTTCTTTTATAACTTCACTTAAAGCAGTCCAAGAAAACTTATAATATGATCATGTTATAAAGTGTTTAGACTGTTTACATTATACAGCGCTTATAACATTAACTTTATTAACTTCTGCTGTGTTGACATTGAATGTATCTTGTGTTATAACACATTATACTCTAAAGTATAACTATGAATAGAGGAAGTGTTATAATGCGCTTATAACATTAACTTTATTAACTTCTGCTGTATTAACATTGAATGTCTCATGTGTTATAACACATTATTCTCTAAAGTATAACTATGAATAGGGGAAGTCTTATAATGCGCTTATAACATTAACTTTATTAACTTCTGCTGTGTTAACATTGAATGTCTCTTGTGTTATAACACATTATACTCTAAAGTATAACTATGAATAGGGGAAGTCTTATAATGCGCTTATAACATTAACTTTATTAACTTCTGCTGTGTTAACATTGAATGTCTCTTGTGTTATAACACATTATACTCTAAAGTATAACTATGAATAGAGGAAGTCTAATGTATTATAACAGTAATTATAACATTAATTACTTCTGCTGTGTTAACATTGAATGTTGCTTGTGTTATAACACATTATACTCTAAAGTATAACTATGAATAGAGGAAGTCTTATAATGTATTATAACAGTAATTATAACATTAACTTTATTAACTTCTGCTGTGTTAACATTGGATGTTGCTTGTGTTATAACACATTATACTCTAAAGGATAACTATGAATAGAGGAAGTCTTATAATGTATTATAACAGTAGTTATAACATTATTTATGAGAAGTTAAAATGTGTTATAAGGTGTATCATGAATCATTATTAATGACTTTACAATCCATTATAAATATGGGCTTCATCTATTGTACATAGTAAGAAAGCCTTTTAAGATATCTTTAATTACTCTTTATTTTATTGATATCTGAAATACCAAATCTAACATGCTGAAATACATTTACAGCTTTAATTCGATCGTGGATAACAGAAATGGATGTTTGTAAGAGTAACAGTGTCATTTTTGAAAATCGTCACGTGAATGTTGAAGATGGAACCTGTCAGCCATGAAATGAGACATTTATAAGAGAAACTGAACCGGAGACAGTGTCACCTCAAGATTCACAAATCTGCCATTCAGCAGACACAAGAACGCAAAACAAATCTGTTTTGATGCTCATGTCAAACGATCCAGTGAGATGCTCGACAAAGCGAATGCAAGAAGGTCAGACGGACGGCTGATGTATTGATGTATGTCTCGAGGTTTTAAGCCGCATAGCACACTTTTGTTGACGATGCATGATAACATGTTGTCTGGTGACAGACCGTTTGAATGGATGGAAAGGTCAGTAAACAAAGCTAACTAGATTTTGGAAGCCCTCAATTTGGCCTTCAGAAATGGCGTATGGATGGGCGGAGTATTAAACTGAGATGACAGCGTTTGGCTGACTGGCGCGGCGAACTACGACGACTTACAGTAACATCTTAATATGAGGCCTTCACTATGCAGGCTAGGCACTTTTGGTTTGGCACTGTGTAGTGATATGAAGCGCCCTGTGTAGTGCTCCTTTAGACAACTAGAGGATGAAACTGACAGCTTTGAGTAATGAATCTGTGGCGTTTATACTGACTGGCCACAAACAGTTTACGCATGCACGTTGTATTTGGGCTTTGCTATATGCAATGCATCATTTCATTTAAACCGACTGATCTCCGTTGAGGAGACGAAATATTTAATAAACAAACATGCGGTGAATGTGTAGAACTTTTTCAAAAAAGCTAAAAGTCACAATTCTGCATGCACAGATTCAAGATTATCCTGAAAGAAATCTTACTTCCTTCTGTTCTGACAATGTTCCCCAAATCTGAGGATTGGTTTTTCCAGCAGGACAATGCTCCATGCCACACAGCGGGTCAATCAAGGTGTGGATGGAGGAGCACCGGATCAAGACTTTGTCATGGCCAGCCCAATCTCCATTTATTTACATTTCTGCATTTGGCAGACACTTTTATCCAAAGTGACTTACAGTGCACTTATTACAGGGACAATCCCCCCGGAGCAACCTGGAGTTAAGTGTCTTACTCAAGGACACAATGGTGGTGACTGTGGGGATCAAACCAGCGACCTTCTGATTACCAGTTATGTGCTTTAGCCCACTACACCACTACGCCACCACCACCACTCCACTCCAGACCTGAACCCCATTGAACATCTCTAGAATGTGATCAAGAAGATGATGGACGTCCACAAGCCATCAAACAAAGACAAGATGCTTGAATTTTTGCAGCAGGAGTGGCATAAAGTCGCCCAACTGCAATGTGCAAGACTGGCAGAGGGCATGCCAAGACACACGACAGCGGCGATTGTAAATCAGGATTATTCAAGCAAATATTGATTACTGAACTCTAAGTTAAAACATTAATATTGTGTTGTTTATAAATGAATATGAACTTATTTTCTTTGCATTATTCGAAGTGAAATCTCTTTTTGTTATTTTGACCAGTTAAGACCAGTTTGACCATTTAGACCTCTTCACTGTCTTTGGTAGTCGCTCGCGAATGTCACTCGTCATTTGCATAAAGTTGAAATTGTCTTGTCGCTCTCCAATGGCCGTGACAGCTCGTGTTGCCGGAAGTCGCTGTGCTCTCATTGAAAATGAATGGGATGGTGTCGCTGTCTCACGTGATGTTGCTGGCGGTGTGAACGGGGCTTAATGTCCAGCATCATCCAATCACTGTCAATCATGTTCAAATAAAATGAATTATAAATGTTGAATCTATGAACTGATGATCATTGAGTGATCCAAACATCATCTGCAACCCGAAACTGAACTTTTGATCAGATTTTAGGAGTGAACACTTAACTGCATAGAGAGATATAGGATGCTCCCTTGCTCCCTATTTAGTGCATGACTTAACCTCCAGTGTGCTGTCTGTCTGCACTGGTCTCAGAACAGTTATAGGAGAGCTATAGGATGCTCCCTTGCTCCCTATTTAGTGCATGACTTAACCTCCAGTGTGCTGTCTGTCTGCACTGGTCTCAGAACAGTTATAGGAGAGCTATAGGATGCTCCCTTGCTCCCTATTTAGTGCATGACTTAACCTCCAGTGTGCTGTCTGTCTGCACTGGTCTCAGAACAGTTATAGGAGAGCTATAGGATGCTCCCTTGCTCCCTATTTAGTGCATGACTTAACCTCCAGTGTGCTGTCTGTCTGCACTGGTCTCAGAACAGTTTGAAATGCATCTTATTATCATCATAACACCATATAAAGCCTCTGAAAGACAGTTTTTAGATGAATATGTTTATTCTCAATGTGATAATATACAGTAAATAAATATTGGGTATTTTAACTGAAAATGAGCCTATTGTCCACGAGTGTGGTCATTGTGTTTAGCAGCGCCCTGTTTCGCAAAAAATCTATGACATTTTTTAAATGGCATATTGCATGAAACTACAAACTCTAATCTTTTAACTCAAACCAGTTTCAATGTAAAAAGATTAATTACGTTTCTTACCGGAGGTCATTTTGTTGGCATGGCTCCCAAAAACAGACTATGCTGAAGATTGGCGCCATGTACTTTGGTCACATGACTCGGTACGTCTAAAACTGAACCCTTTAATGACAGCACTGAGTCTCCTGAACTGAGATCAGTTGGTTTAAATGAATAGTAATTATGCATAGGATATAGCGAAGCCAAAACGTAATGTCAACGCATGTGTACACCGGGTTTCAGGAGGGTAATCATACAGTAATAATCCGTGTTCAAGTGGAAGTGCTCAGAACTGTTTGGCCTAATGGCGATAAAGTCCTTTTTAAGTCTCCATGAGGACACTTTTGGATGTTTTTGAAAAAACAAGCATGCCATTTTTTTCCATTTTGGCCACTGCGATGAGATTTTGATAACCCGTTTAGAGTTTAATGAGCTCATGAATATTTAGAGATGTAAATATTCAGCTGGACAGTTGTGGACACCCGTCTCTTTCTGAAGGTTTTTCCTCAGGCATCAAACAGACGCTTTTAACCTTCCCAGATAGAGCTGAACAGGAAGTAAAAGACTCGAAACAGATCAACAGCTTAATCAATATTTCACTAATGCACGTGTCTGTCACAATCAATGCCGTGTGAAGCTGGAGTACAATAAAAGAGTGTATTTTAGTCTGTATGGCCTTGTACAGTCTGCATAAATCAACATGAAGGATAATTCTCACTGGATAAAATATACAGTACGTAAACAATGGATAATCTATCGCTCAAAGTTGTCACTTATTTGGACATAAAATGGATGTTGTGCATTAACCCTTGCCAGGAAAATGATAATGCAATTTGCACGATTGGACATGTCTGTGCGTCACTACTACATGCTACAACAAACATAAGACATGTTTAGATGTTCAGTCAGTGTACAAGAGGCACAAGCTCATCTAGTTTGTTGTCTGGCCTTTAATGAGGGTGTCCAAGGGTTAAAGTTCATCAGGGGAAGACACTGAGACACTGTCAGTCAGTTGCCCCAGGAGGTCAAGGGGTCAAATGTCAGTCTGTGGTTTGGAGCAGAAAGTCTCATGAGAATTATAACACTGTTTTCATTGTTGCTTCCTAAAGCAGTATAGCGCAGATGAAATATAACAATATAACAATAACTGTCAAAGTAAACTTATTCAGACAGGAAACAAGGGCGTATTTAACATCCTGAGACCCCGCGTACGCATGCGTGGACATCGTATTCTGGCTTTGCTTTAAACAACACATCATTTAAATGAATTTAAACCGACTGATCTCAGTTCAGGAGTGCGGTCAGTAAAGGGTTAAACTTTTAACACACAGAGTCATGTGACCAAACAACATGGCGCTGACCACAACGCAGATAATAAAGGTCTTCTGAAGCGAAGCATTTCTGTAAGAACAATATCCATATTTATAACTTTATACACTATAATCACTGGCTTCCGGTAACGGCAGTCCACGCGTTCACGAGAGAGGCGAGTTCAGGCGTGTGACGTAGGCGTAGCGTAAGCTCCGTTGAGCAGTGACGAACGCGGAAGCGTGCGTTGTTTACAGCAAAGGAAAACAGCGAAAAGAAGTGAGTTGATTTAGCTATACTGTAGATTTGTTTTAGTCTTAAAATGGTGCGTTTCCACGGTCAACGAAGACAAAAATATAGCGAGTAACAGTAACACTTACTATGAAGCCTGTATTTATATTATATAATGCATTATAACACACAATTAATGCATTATAATAAACCTTATAACATGTTGTATTTTCTCATAAATGAGTGTAACAGCAGTTATAATATAATGCTTGACCTATATGAGGTTATAACTAAGATTACGATGCATTATAACACAATTAAACATGTATTTACAGTATAATGCATTATAAGCGTGTTCTTAATTCCTTATAATAAACCTTATAACATGTATTTTCAATAGTTATAAACAATAGTTATAATATAATACTCAACCTATATGTGATTATAACTAAGATTACGATGCATTATAACACAATGAAACCTGTATTTACAGAATAATGCATTATAAGCGTGTTCTTAATGCATTATAATGCATGCATAATACCTTATAATAAACTGTCTTTTGACTTTGTACATTCCCAGAATGCAAATGAAGATTATCATTTACAGTGCCTGGCATTTTGAGTGTTTCCTCTGATCATTTGAATGTTTAAGCTGATACCTCTTTTACATCTGAAATATTGTTATGGGGTTTTGTTGATTTTACTAAATACTTTATTTTCTAAGTATTACAATAAAAATGTTCAACACAAATGTGTCTTACAATATCTTATGGCCGTTTAAAGAAGAGATACTGTAGCTTTTATTACTTTATTTAAAGCAGACAAAGACCACTTGTAAACATCCAAAAGGCTTTATAATGTGTCACAATCCTTTATAAGAAAATAATGCATTTGCCATTTGATTTTAAAATGGTAAAAGACCCCTCATAAGATGTAGGAAGATATTGTCCAGGTTTTGATCTTAAATAAACAATGTCAAAATATGAGACATATAATACATTATAACAATTTTAGAAAAGTGTGGTGTTCATCAGGTGTTATAATGCAGTATACTCTTAAAAGTTATAACCATAAATAGATTAGTATTATATAATATTTTAACTGTTGTTACAATTATTTACGAGACAATACAACATATTACAATGATTATTATAAGGTGTTATACATGCATTGGAATGCATTAAGAATACACTTATATGCATTATAAATACAGACTTCATAGAAAGTGTAATTAATAATAATATACTTATTATTATAAATGAATAATAAGTATGTCTTTGAAAATTATGTTGATGTTGCTTATATGCTGCGTTTTCACTTATAACTTAACGAAGAATAAACGGAATATAAAATATCACGTATCATTATTTAGAGTCTGTGATTATCTTTCAATCGAGTCCACACACAAGATAATCAGATGTATAGATCATTAGATAATCCACATGAAGCACAATGTTACATATGACCACCAGGAGATGGCACCAAATACACGACACAGACTCAATGATGACTCAAATGACACAGAATGAAACTCATTCTGTGAAATCTCATGACTAAAATCATGTCTGCATGCGGTTTCTTAGGCTGAGAGTCTCAGAATCATAATCAATATCATGAAAGTATCTGAAAAGTTTTCTTTACAATGATACCAAACACTTGACCCTCCTTGATTTGTTGTTTTTTTTTTTTGTCGAGTTATAAGCCTTTAATTTTGGGTATGCCACTGAAACAGGAAATCTTTAAAAAACACCTTCAGAGCTTAAAGGGTTAAAATGAGCCAAGCGTACTGCCACTCTTATTGGGAGCTGTATGCACAATATTTAATTCATGAACATGCGATGAGTGTCGCATGTGTAAAACTGCATGAATGCCTGGATTTTCCCGTTACAGATGCATCAAATGAGATGTTCTTCACGTGAACTTTCTGGTTTATATCTTTCCAAACACACCAACACACGACACTTGATCAATTGAAATGACACCAGGAGCCATTGAAGTAGAATTGTGTTTTTTAATTGACTCAATAACAGTAAAAGGGAACGCTGTAACTAAAGTCTTCATTCCCTTCATGTGTGACAGTGCGAGCGCTATTACAGGCATCAGCTATTATATAGCATAGAAAAATACCCTGGTCGTCTGAACGAGAAAACATCACAGGCAAGTTGTGGAACAGAAGACGGGTAGATGAGTACAGTAACTAACCGCTCTACTTCAAACTGCTCTCATTGGTTACATTTCAGGCGAATACATCACAGCCCGGCATCATCAAATATTCATAGGTTATGCAGAATTCCATATGGTGTATATGAGTTTCCTTAAAAGAAAGAAAACAATCCTACATCATCATTAAACAACCAAAACCAACTCCAAACCACTGGTTACAGTATCACGAAAGTAAACAACGTTATCTTCAAACGAAATCAACAACAGAAGGCATTACATATCTATATCGCATACACATACTGTGACACATATACGCTCTGATCAGTGCTGACTGAGTCATGATCACATTCTTCAAAACATTTACTCTCACAAGTCTCGAGCATTTACACGGAAATATTTAAAGTCTAACTCGCTCTTAACACAGTCCAAACGTTAAACTCAACATGCCAGAGAGTTTCATGGCCAATCAGCAAACAGTCTAAACATTTTCTCCAAACAGTCATGTTGAGAATGTTTTATGTCATTCTTCTGAGAGAGAGAGAGAGAGAGAGAGAGAGAGAGAGAGAGAGACTTCTAATGAAAGTGCATTGTATTTAACTGAACAAAGACCAAACTATTAACAAACTAAACTGATGTCTAAAGGGATGAATCACATAAAACCTGTCTAAAGCAAGAAATAAGAAAATGAAGCTGATTTTTAAGACAAGAATTGTCATTATTTTATGCCCAAAAAATGATGATGCATTATTTGAACTCTAAAGTATTTAAACATCATGCTAGTGGTTTGGGGACCGATGCATTACAGTAATCAGAATTAAATGCTTTTGCCATGAAAACAACGTCACATTGTAAAAAAAACTATCTTAATAAATGCATGTTAAATCAGAATGACTCCTATATAACTCCTACTGTAAATACTCCACCACTTCATTGATGTGTCTTCTGCATAATAACAAACCAAACTGACTACAGAAGTGAATGTCGTGAAAATTATGAACATGTTCAGGCCATGTTTCAACCTAAAATTAAAGGGAGGAAATAAGATATTACAATTTAATGAAAATGAATCAGATTTTTAGGACACACAGATACAAAAGGGGTGGGGGGAGAAAAACAAGAAAAGACAGATATTATGTAAACTGTATTTAAACATCATTTTAGTATTTATTTCAGTAATTCGAATCTAATGCGAATCAAAAACGGAAAACATCTGGGCGCATTATGGTAATGAGAATTCAAAAATGGAAACATCTGGATGCATTACGGTAATGAGAATTCAAAAATGGAAACATCAGGGCGCATTACGGTAATGAGAATTCAAAAATGAAAACGTCTGGATGCATTACGGTAATGAGAATTAAAAAATGGAAACATCTGGATGCATTACGGTAATGAGAATTCAAGAACGGAAAACATCTGGGCGCATTACGGTAATGAGAATTCAAAAATGAAAACGTCTGGATGCATTACGGTAATGAGAATTCAAAAATGGAAAACATCTGGGCGCATTACGGTATGAGAATTCAAAAATGAAAACGTCTGGGCGCATTACGGTATGAGAATTCAAAAATGAAAACATCTGGATGCATTACGGTAATGAGAATTCAAAAACGGAAAACATCTGGATGCATTACGGTCATGAGAATTCAAAAATGAAAACATCTGGATGCATTACGGTAATGAGAATTCAAAAATGAAAACATCTGGATGCATTACGGTAATGAGAATTCAAAAATGAAAACATCTGGATGCATTACGGTAATGAGAATTCAAAAACGGAAACACCTGGATGCATTGCGGTAATGAGAATTCAAGAACGGAAAACATCTGGGCACATTACGGTAATGAGAATTCAAAAATGAAAACGTCTGGATGCATTACGGTAATGAGAATTCAAAAATGGAAACATCTGGGTGCATTACGGTATGAGAATTCAAAAATGAAAACGTCTGGGTGCATTACGGTATGAGAATTCAAAAATGAAAACATCTGGATGCATTACGGTAATGAGAATTCAAAAACGGAAAACATCTGGATGCATTACGGTAAAGAGAATTCAAAAATAGAAACATCTGGATGCATTATGGTAATGAGAATTCAAAAATGAAAACATCTGGATGCATTACGGTCATGAGAATTCAAAAATGAAAACATCTGGATGCATTACGGTAATGAGAATTCAAAAATGAAAACATCTGGATGCATTACGGTAATGAGAATTCAAAAATGAAAACATCTGGATGCATTATGGTAATGAGAATTCAAAAATGGAAACATCTGGATGCATTACGGTAATGAGAATTCAAGAACGGAAAACATCTGGGCGCATTACGGTAATGAGAATTCAAAAATGAAAACGTCTGGATGCATTACGGTAATGAGAATTCAAAAATGGAAAACATCTGGGCGCATTACGGTATGAGAATTAAAAAATGAAAACGTCTGGATGCATTACGGTAATGAGAATTCAAAAATGGAAAAAAACTGGACACATTACGGTAATGAGAATTCAAAAATGGAAAAAAACTGGACACATTACGGTAATGACAATTTGAGGAGAAAATATGTTACAAAATGTTACTAACAATAGGCTTAATATAGTTAATGCTATATATATATATGTTAAAATAAAAAAGGAAAACTTCAGAATATCAAAATGCAAAAAACAAACAAAAAAACTACAAAAACTTCAATGTTACTAGTAATATAATTAATTTTGTTGACACAAAATCAAAATGCAAAACTTAAAATTAAAACTCCCGATATGCATTGCGGTAATGAGAATTTGAGAGGAAAATAGCTAATTGCTAATGCTACTAACAATAGGCTTCATTTTGTTGATGCAAAATGTAATTTCTTATTGCATTCTTCTGTTGTTGGGGTGAAATATGATCTGACATGTTCTCGACAGGTTTCATGTGATTCACTCAATATGCTATAAATGTTCTGATAAATGTTACATCAGAATAACTCCTAAATGTTCACGACTAGTGTAAATACATGTTCATTTCAAACGACTCCAGCACTATATTGATGTTTCTGCTGCATAATGGTGTTTCTTAAAAGAAAGTAAAATAAATGTTAATGATTCTGCAGCCGTGTGTGTGTGTGTGTGTGTGTGTGTGTTAGGATGCGGTGGATGTGTTGGGGCTCCAGCCCATCTGATAGGCTCTCTCCAGCGTCCTCTTACAGTCCTGCATCACTGTACTGAACACAATGTGAGGATACTGCAGAACCAGTCTCTCCACCGTCTCCTCGTTCACCTGCAAACAAAACAAACACACACACACGGGTTTATTTTTCATTTCACACATTCCCTTTTTCCTATAAAGGATCACATCATGTTCACAAGCAGATAATCAATACTTCATGATTTCCCAAAACCCTCCTATTGTATTGACAAACGGCACCTCCTTTTGGTATTCGTGGTCATTTTTGACCAGAAGGTTCAGATGTTTAATCTGATGATGATACCATTTTTGTTCCTGAAGAACAATAAAATTGTGAATTTCTTTTGGGATTTTATGCTATTTTGATCTTATTTACAAATAAGCACATTTTTGGGAAAAATGTAAAATGTCAGAAGCTACACTTCTATAAGTTAAATATGAGAATGTGGCATAAAATGAGGCAGATTTCTGTCATCGGGTGAATAAAATGTAAATAATGAGTTGATCATCATGTGACGCCAGTAACTGTAGATGATTGTAGACACACACTGTGCAGTCTGATGAATTATTATAAACTTATTTTATATTTATCACAAGATCTGCATTCGATATATAGTCAAACATTGTCAAAGTTTATCATTTAAATGGATTTGAAGTGTCAGTTTTTACAGTTAATGTCATTCTGCTGCGATCAAACCTGACCATGATGTTACAAACACACAGAATAAACATTTAATACCAATCATTTATATCAAACATTCATTAATAACTCATTAAATCATAATAATGTCAGAAAATGAACTGCAAAACTATGATAATTCAATTAGAGGATAAAACAGAAGAATGCGTGTGAGTGTGTGTGTGGGTGCGCAAGTGTCTATGCGTGAGTGTGTGTGTGTGCGCAAGTGTATGTGCGTGTGTGTGTGTGTGTGTGTGTGTGTGTGCGTATGTGAGTGTGTATGTGAGTGGGCGTTTGTGAGTGTGTGTGTGTGAATATGTATGTGAGTGTGTATGTGAGTGGGCGTTTGTGAGTGTGTGTGTGAGTATGTGTGTGCGTGAGTGAGCGTGAGTGTGCTTGAGCGTGTGTGAGTGTGTGTGTGTATGTGTGTGAGTGTGAGAGTGTCTGTGCGTGAGTGTGTGTGTATGTGAGTGTGTGTGTGCGTATGTGAGTGTGTGTGTGTGTATGTGAGTGTGTGTGTGCGTGCATGTGAGTGTGTGTGTGTGCATGTGAGTGTGTGTGTGTGCATGTGAGTGTGTGTGAGAGTATGTATGTGAGTGTGTATGTGAGTGGGCGTTTGTGAGTGTGTGTGTGAGTATTTGTGTGTGTGAGTATGTGTGTATGTGTGTGTGTGTGTGTGAGTGATCGTGAGTGTGCTTGAGCGTGTGTGTGGGCATGAGTGTGCGTTTGTGTGTGAGTGAGTGTGAGTGTAAGTGTGTGTTTGTGTGTATGTTTTGCACTGAGGATGTTTTAGAGTCTCACCCTGTAATTTCTGTCTGTTTTTATTGTGGCAGATTTATCGATTGTATTTGACAGATTTAAAAAAATTGTCTTTCTCATACATTTTCAATCTTCGGTCAATTCTGACCGCAAAAAAAACCCAAAGGTGTCGCTTTTTCAAAGACCACTTAGAATCATCGAATCAAGCCCAATTTTTGGCGTGTATATTCAGATGGGAAATGGAGGAAAGCCAACAAGTCTTGAACTGCTCAGATAATGGAAATTTTTTTAATTACATTTAAAAATATATTTTGGTCAAAAATGAGCAGATACCACAGGAGGGTTAAAAGTGATGTAATGGTTTTCAAAACACTTTCTCCTATTCAGATCGATTCCCACAAAATTGTAAACACTGAGACTCTGGGGCGCTTTCAAAACATTCAAATGTTTGTGTCTTTAATCGGACGAGAACAGACGCTTGTCTTCGTCCTCATTCACATGTGGCCTCCGCTTTAATCAGTCATGAACTTTTACAGTATGCAGAAAAACATGAAAATTATTTAACTTAATGAAATCAAAAAATCGCAAATACGTTTTTCTGAAGAATTTCATGTCATTCATATGTGTTGGATAAACGTCTTAACATGCACCACATTTTAATCCATAGGGTTAGAGCTCTAAATCACTTACACTAAATACACACACATATATATATCTAAAATAAAAGAATGCAATACATCATTACTGATATAAGACTTTTATTTCATGCATCGAGCTTGAAAGTCCATGTCACGTGCAGCTACAACTTCTAGTTTAGCCATGCATGATAGAAGAAATAGATTTTCTGCTAATTAAAAACAAATTAAAAACGCACCGGCTGTCTCATTTACGAGATGAAAGACATACGCAAACATATGCATGAGACGTCTGAGTATATGCATTTATGGTAGTGCACGAAGCTTTATAACCAAACAGATTCTGCAATATCTTAAATTGAGCACGTTGTATTTTGCCAAGGACGTCCCCGCGGCGATATCACTCGAGATTTGAGGCTTTTCATGTTTCAGAGATCTAAACAATTGCAGGCCTACATCTCCAGGACTATTCTTATTTTCTAATAGAAGTCAAAGACTTTAGTGTTTGGATCAGAGGACTTTGTAATATTATCTGACAGGAGATGTGATGTTGTGTTCTAGGACAGAAGAGATTTGGTCCGTGTGGTTCGGAACATGTCAAACATATTCTAGCGCAGCTAATATGATGTCAAATAAAGGCGATTCACGCAGAATATTCCCTGTCGACTGATTTGTTGTTGCTTCATCGCCCGTCATTAAACGTCTCTCTCTGATTACATTTCACTTCTTCAATTAGATGCATGATGTGGGTACAGTCAATCTAAACACACGCTCATTCCTCCGTTAAAATACGGTCCTGAGCTCAAAGCTAACACTGTATGATGGTAAAAAGGTTTGTTGGAGTGTGAGGCTCAGAGCTTGAGTTGAGCTCAGACTTAAACAGACACAGATTTACTGCGGTACTAAAGCTGCCTGCAACCTGCCTACCACGATAAAACATTTTCAGTACAGGTCATATTTCCATGAGTTCAAAGTCCCCAAAAAACCCTCATGTCAAAAAACCAAAAAACACATACAGGACGAAACCTGCTCGAAGTGATTGAGGATAGAAATGTTTTTGCTGTAATCTCCTGTAGCATTAAAGTCTGGCTTTAACCGGAGATATTTCATTTAGGAAAAAAAAAAACATATTTGGCAAATATGTGGGTGACATTATACAGTGGCAAGAACAAGTATGTGAACCCTTTGGAATTAGCTGGTTTTCTGGATGAATTGGTCATAAAATGTGATCTTCATTAAAGTCACAAATGTAGACAAACACAATTATAATCTTTCATGTCTTTATTGAACGCACCCCATTAAACATACACCGTGCTGTGAAGAAAGTAAGTGAACCCTTGGATTTAATAACAGGTCGATCCTCCTTTGGCAGCAATAACCTCAGTCAAGCCTTCCTGATAGATGCGGATTAGACCTGCACAATGTTCAGAAGGAATTTTGGATCATTCTTCCATACAGAACTGCAACACCAAACATCCTAAGAATACGTCTAAACTGAATTAGACGTATTCTTAGGATGTTTGGTGTGAACGCCTCTCTTGAGGTCATTCCACAGCATCTCTATTGGGTTCAAGTCTGGACTCTGACTGGGACTCTCCAAAAGGGGGATTTTCTTTATTAAGGCCATTCTGTAGAGGGTTTACTTCGATGTTTAGATCACATCACCCAACGTCTTCTGAGCTTCAGCTGCCACCCTGACATTATCCTGTAGGACATCTTGATTAACTTTGGATTTCATTTTCCCCTCGATGATGCCATTAGCATCCCCAAATCATGATGCTCCCTCCATCGTACTTCACCGATGGGATGATGTTTTCATGTTGTTATTCGGTGCCCTTTTTGTGCCATGCATAGTGCTGCATGTTCTTCCCAAACAATTCAACCTTAGTTTCATCATTACACAAATGTTTCCAGTAGTGTTGTGGAGTGTCAAGGTGGTCTTTGGCAAACTTCAGGCGCACAGTCATGTTTTTGTTGGAAAGCAGCTGCTTCATTCCTGATGTCCTGCCATGAACACCATAACTGTTTAATGTTTTCTGTACAGTAGACTCATGAACAGAGATGTTAACCAGTTCCAATGATTCCTTCAAGTCTTTATCTTTCACTCTAGGGGTCTTCTTTACCTCATTGATCATTCTACGGTATTCCCTTTGAGTCATCGTGACTGGACGGCCACTTCTAGAGAGAGTACCTATAGTACTAAATCATCTCCATTTATAGACAGTTTGTCTAACTGTGGACAGATGAATATCTAACGGCCACTTCTAGTGAGAGTACCTATAGTACTAAATCATCTCCATTTATAGACAGTTTGTCTCACTGTGGACAGATGAATATCTAACGGCCACTTCTAGAGAGAGTACCTATAGTACTAAATCATCTCCATTTATAGACAGTTTGTCTAACTGTGGACAGATGAATATCTAACGGCCACTTCTAGTGAGAGTACCTATAGTACTAAATCATCTCCATTTATAGACAGTTTGTCTAACTGTGGACAGATGAACATCTAAACTCTTCAAGATAACTTTGTAACCGTTCCAGCTTTATGGAAATCAACTATTCTTGATCAAGTCTTTGTCCACGTCAGCAGATGTTTCTTGTAAATAACAAACTCAGAATGTTTGAGTGATCAAAGTAGCTTTAACCCACACCTCCAATCTTGTTTCATTAATTGGATGCCAGGTTTGCCAACCCCTGAATCTAATTAGCTTTTGTTGATGTCATAAGCCTAGGGGTTCACATACTTTTTCCAACCTACACTATGAAAGTTTGAATGATGTATTCAAAATGTACATGAACAACACAATAATTTGTGTGTTATTAGTTAAAACTGATTTTGTTTGTTCATTATTGTAACTTAGATGAAGGTAAAACCAGATTTTAAGACAAATTTACACATAAATGCAGGTCATTCCAAAGGGTTCACATACTTTTACTTGCCACTTTTTTTATTTCAACTTTGGGACTTTCATTCTGAAACCCCACCACAGCATCATTTCCAGCACATCTCAAATTCTGTGTTTAATAGAATTCTGTGCTGGAAATTACATTTTTAATGTAATTCATTAAAAATGTCATATAAATATCATTTAAATATCATTAATTAAAATGATATTTAAATATTTTGTTTATTTCACTTTTTGTTTAGATGACAGTTTTAAACATTTAATAATTAGTATTTTTATAATGGATTAAAAGTGTTTCAAATTGAAAGACTGGATCTGAACATAAAAGGCATTTGTTAAAAGTTTCCAATTCAGTTTTAATGTAAATAATAATAATAATAATAATAATAATAATAAATACATAAATAAAACATGAAATCTGTTTGTAAAAAAAAAAAAAAAAAAAAATTAAATCGACCCCTCGGACATGAAATTGCATCTGTAAAATTACCCAAATATAGTCCAAAGATGGGACGCACCTAAAAAAAAAATCATATTTTTTACAACAAAAATTCCATATGCATATGTCTGGTTATACACTCTTCTTTTGATCATTATTTGATTAATTAGGACGGCCAAGATCAATAGAAAGAAATACAAAGACAGCCCGTGTTCTGCTTTAAAAGGAGCTAAATTAATGGGAGTTGTGTGAATAAAGTGCAGCCTATAACGAGCCTAATTGAGTGTTCTGCGCTGAAAAGATTGACGGTTCATATTTTACCACAAATTGTGCCCGATTTAACCAGACTGCTGAGTAGATGTGAATAAGACGCAGGTTTATGCACTGAAAGAAAGATCGAGTGTGTTTGCTTCTCTCTTAACGTGATCTCTCCGAAACCTCTCTTTCACAACGCTCCTCTGCCGCTCAACATTGTTGTTTTAGTCTCATTTCTCGCTGATGCTGTTCCGATCACTCAACTCTACTCATATTTGAATGGACGTGAGCGGAAACGCTCCAAACCCTTTCCCAATCCTCCGGCGATGAGACGTTCTCTCCTCAAGGCTGATTGTTTCTGGGGTAAAAGTGTGATCAGTTGAGCTGCTGTAGAAGCACACGGTTGTCTGTTTTGGCTTACACTGCGAGACCAAACATTGTGAGATGTGGGAGAACAGACCTGTGAGAGCGAGTGTAAATCTCAAAGCAGCGTTCACAGGTTATGTGCGCTGACCTGTAAACACACGACTGAACTGAGCCGGAGTTTCCCACCAACATGTCAAATTCTCCAGATATATTCCCAAAAAACACATTTCTGAGTCAGAGGCTTCAAGGACATACTCCAGTGTTACTCCAGGAGTAAATCACTTTTCCCAAGAGTAGAAGTGTTGCAGGAATAAAAGGTTTTTAAAGAAAACTCATTTTAATCAGCATCTTTGTCTTGTTTACAAATATCTAAACGTCCTTTAAAAAAATATGCATTTACCAAAGCAGCAAGAAATTTGGACACAATTTCAGACAATGTATCTTTATACACTTTTATCTTCTGCTATTGGCAGATTTATTAATTTTTTTACCCTTGTTGTAAGATTTTCCATCCAAAAAAAACAAAACACAAAAAAATATGGATGGAATTGATGGAAAATACATTTTTGGGCATTTCTTCAACGCTGCAGTGGACGTCCCAGAGGTGGATTTTTATGCAAACTCACACATTTAAACTTATTTTCTTTTTGTAATATGAAGGTCACATTAAAAGTAACTTGGAAACTATTTCCCAGGCCTTCATCATTTATTTTGGAGTAATTTCCAAATGCTTTTAAATGTACAAATTTGACAGTTTTAGCCTTCAGGCCGAGAGTTTCATTATTAATCTTGTGTGCACCCGTGTCCAGATGCGTGGACGTTGTATTTTGGCTTTGCTATATGTAACGCATAATTAAAATAAATTTTGAATACTGTTCTCAAGACTCTAGCCTGTCATTTAAGGGTTAAACGACTGTTGCATCGAGTCACGTGACACAACAACATGCTGTTGATTTCCATGAAGCGCTCCTAAAGGGCTGTGAGCACACAGCCCCCAGGTCCACTGCTGTTCACTCTGCTGACTCACGACTGTGCAGCAATGCACAGCTCGAATCACATCATCAAGTTCGCCGATGACACGACCGTGGTGGGTCTCATCAGCAAGAACGACGAGTCAGCATACAGAGAGGAGGTGCAGCGGCTGACGAACTGGTGTAGAGCCAACAACCTGTCCCTGAATGTCGACAAAACAAAAGAGATGGTTGTTGACTTTAGGAGAGCACAAGGTGAACACACTCCGCTGAACATCGACGGCTCCTCTGTGGAGATCGTCAAGAGCACCAAATTTCTTGGTGTTCACCTGGCGGAGAACCTCACCTGGTCCCTCAACACCAGCTCTATCACCAAGAAAGCCCAGCAGCGTCTCTACTTTCTTCGAAGGCTGAGGAAAGCACATCTCCCAACCCCCATCCTCACTACATTCTATAGAGGGACTATTGAGAGCATCCTGAGCAGCTGCATCACTGCCTGGTTTGGGACTTGCACCGTTTCGGACAGCAAAGCCCTGCAGAGGATAGTGAGGACAGCTGAGAAGATCATTGGGGTCTCTCTTCCCTTCATCAAAGACATTTACAAAAAACACTGTATCCGCAGGGCAGCCAGCATTGTGGACGACCCCACACACCCCTCGCACAAACTCTTTGCCCTCCTCCCGTCTGGCAAGAGGTACTGAAGCATTCGGGCCCTCACGGCCAGACTGTGTAACAGCTTCTTCCCCCAAGCCATCAGACTCCTCAATACTCAGAGACTGGTTTGACACACACGTGTCCTGAGTTGCACTTTAATTACTGTCACTTTATAACTGTCTGCTACCTCAATAACTGCTATGTGCACAGAACATTATCTCATAGTATGTTATGTTTACATTTTTAGAAACTGTCATCTTTTTGCACTACTGAGTACTGGTCGGCGCTGCACTGTCTATTGTCCTGTTCATTGTCAGTAATTTGTTGTACTGTCCTGTACTTTTTGCACATGTTTGCACGTGCACTTTATATAGGTATATATAGGTAGTTTATATAGGTATTTTATTTCGTTGTGTTGTCTCATGTGGTCCTATGTTGGTCCTTTGTTGTTTTTATGTAGCACCATGGTCCTGGAGGAACGTTGTCTCGTTTTGCTGTGTACTGTACTAACTGTATATGGTTGAAACGACAATAAAAACCACTTGACTTGACTTGACTAAAATTGGAGCGCCAACAAAAGTTAAACAAGTTTTTTAATTAAAACCTGTTTGGTTGTTTTTTTGTCAATTGTCACGCATTAACGCCCTGATAAACGTGATGTCCACATACGTGGATTTTTAGTAAAAAAAACATGTTCGTTATTACTTTCAACATGAACACATTTGTGCTGTCATTTCGCTTCATTCGAATGTCAATTTTGTTGCATTTTATGTTGTTATCTGTTAACTGTTCTGAGACCAGTGCAGACAGACAGCACACTGGAGGTTAAGTCATGCACTAAATAGGGAGCAAGGGAGCATCCTATAGCTCTCCTATAACTGTTCTGAGACCAGTGCAGACAGACAGCACACTGGAGGTTAAGTCATGCACTAAATAGGGAGCAAGGGAGCATCCTATAGCTCTCCTATAACTGTTCTGAGACCAGTGCAGACAGACAGCACACTGGAGGTTAAGTCATGCACTAAATAGGGAGCAAGGGAGCATCCTATATCTCTCCTATAACTGTTCTGAGACCAGTGCAGACAGACAGCACACTGGAGGTTAAGTCATGCACTAAATAGGGAGCAAGGGAGCATCCTATATCTCTCCTATAACTGTTCTGAGACCAGTGCAGACAGACAGCACACTGGAGGTTATGTCATGCACTAAATAGAGAGCAAGGGAGCATCCTATAGCTCTCCTATAACTGTTCTGAGACAAGTGCAGACAGACAGCACACTGGAGGTTATGTCATGCACTAAATAGGGAGCAAGGGAGCATCCTATAGCTCTCTATAACTGTTCTGAGACCAGTGCAGACAGACAGACAGCACACTGGAGGTTAAGTCATGCACTAAATAGGGAGCAAGGGAGCATCCTATAGCTCTCTATAACTGTTCTGAGACCAGTGCAGACAGACAGCACACTGGAGGTTAAGTCATGCACTAAATAGGGAGTAAGTGAGCATCCTATAGCTCTCCTATAACTGTTCTGAGACCAGTGCAGACAGACAGCACACTGGAGGTTAAGTCATGCACTAAATAGGAAGTAAGTGAGCATCCTATAGCTCTCCTATAACTGTTCTGAGACCAGTGCAGACAGACAGCACACTGGAGGTTAAGTCATGCACTAAATAGGGAGCAAGGGAGCATCCTATAGCTCTCCTATAACTGTTCTGAGACCAGTGCAGACAGACAGCACACTGGAGGTTAAGTCATGCACTAAATAGGGAGCAAGGGAGCATCCTATAGCTCTCTATAACTGTTCTGAGACCAGTGCAGACAGACAGCACACTGGAGGTTAAGTCATGCACTAAATAGGGAGCAAGGGAGCATCCTATAGCTCTCCTATAACTGCATAGTCTATCGTGTTTACATTGCAAAGAAATAATTCCCGGAAACATTGGCCGGCACCAACATTTCTTAGCGTAAACTCTGGTTTGTGTGAGTGTCTATTTAGAGTAAATGTATCTGTTGAAGTTTAAAAATCTCAACCTTATTATGATAATTGTTCATTCATTCAAAAAACACCCTTTGTTATAGTGTAAGCAACTACTACTGTACAACTGCTAGTTGAACTACTTTTGAGTAGCTTTAAGCTTCACAAACTACAATTGAAAGTGACAAGAAGCTTGTGTTGACAACCAAACCCGCAGTCGATCAGAGGGAAATGCCTTGCTCTTGGACAAGGGTTTGTTAAAGTGGCCAGATTTCTCTTTAATAAGAAGAAATGAGCTTTCTCGCATTCAACTTTCACTTCACTCCACATCAAAGACTCGGCCAGAAAGAAGCGTAAATGAATTGATTTGATTATTTGTGTTGGTTTGGATCAATAGTGTTCTTTCAGTCGAATCTCATTTGACCGGAGGGCAGAACAGAGCGATCTGTGATGTGTCTCCAGATCACAGCTAAATGAATGGAAATGCCACAAACTGAAACTTAAACATGTGTTTGAAATGCAAAACCGTGACATGAAAGTGAGTTCATGACTGTTATAATTGTAGGGAGTAAACAATGTGAAAGGAGCAGAATTGAGCACGCTTTGATTTCTACAGCTTCCGAAATCCAAATGAGAAAATGAAAAGACGGGAGGATTAACAACATGGGAAGTTGATTTGAAAGAAATTGGATTTATCACAGGAATGTGATTTTGTAAACAGAGCTGAACCAAAACAGAAATCACAAAGTGAAGTCTGGATTAATCAATGTTAGCTTTCTAATATAATCAACAGAAGCTGATATGAATCACATGATGTGCGACTCTCTTTATACTGTATTACCTTCTTTCTTAAATCCATATGGGCTCATGGTCACAACAGTGAAAGGCTTGACGTGCACGAGACAAACAGCATGAAGAAACACTACGAATATTTAATTGGTGACCATTTCAGACCCTGGGAAAAAGGCTCTTCATGGGAGTGCCAACCTGTTCCTCCCCGAGTGCCAGCAGACACATCATTATGTCTGATCTTTACCTTATCACAGCGCATCAGTCCCAGGTAACGCAGAGATTTGCTGCTCTTGGCGATCTGTGTGGCGCCCTGGTCTGTTATCTCCTTACACCAGCCCGCGTCCACCGTCTCTATAGTGCTGCTGTACTGACCAATGGCAATCAGCGCTGGAGAGAGAGAGAGAGAGAGAGAGAGAGAGAGAGAGAGAGAGCTAGACTATATTATTACGAAAACCGGAGGTGGAAATCAGATCTTTCTGGAGACTCTGTAGTCTCTTCTCAAAATAACAATTTCACAGACAAAAAATAGCGAAGTATACGTCTTTGACAATTATGATGGTGTTGCTTATATGCCGTATTTTCACCTATAACTTCACCGTAACATAAAATCTCACATATGATTATTTAGAGTCTGTGATTATCTTTCAATCGAGTCCACACACAAGATAATCAGATGTATAGATCATTAGATAATCCACATGAAGCACAATGTTACATATGACCACCAGGAGATGGCGCCAAATACACGACACAGACTCAATGATGACTCAAATGACACAGAATGAAACTCATCCTGTGAAATCTCATGACTAAAATCATGTCTGCATGCTATGCAAACCTTTAGTCATTGTTGTGTTTGCATGTGTAATTAGTTCTTATGTACAATTATTATCTTTTATTTGTTTGGAGATGTTTTTGGACACTATGATACATTATATTTGTAATGTTGTAACTTTTGATCGCTTTGTCGAATCAGCACAATACATGTTCCCAGATACAGATGACATGATTGGAAACAAAACAAAAGCAGTTTTTTGGAGACACCTTATTTACATCCAGGGATATATAATGTCAAATCAGAAAAAAACTAAATCTTTCACTTTCTTAGGCTGAGAGTCTCTGAATGTATCAATCTATATCATAATATGTTTTGAAAAGTTTTATTTACAGTGATTCCAAACACTCAACCCTCCTTGTTTTTTAGTCAAATTATAAGCCTTTAATTTTGGGTTTGCCACTGAAACAGGAAATCTTTAAAAAACACCTTCTGGTATTAAAGGGTTAAAATGTAACCAGAAATATATTTAATTTATACGCTGTCTCAAAGAACTTGGTTAGTCACAATTTTTGTAATTATTTAAATATATACATGTTACAATATTCAGTTTTTTGCAGATAAAGTCAATTAGAAAAATTTCTTAAAGGTATAAATATTTGGTAAAAGTATATGAACATGACTGAAGTGTAAACATGTGTTACAGCTCATACACACACACACACACACACACACACACACACACACACACACACACACACACACACACACACATACACACATGCTCACACACACACACTCACACACACACTCACATACACACATGCTCACACACACACACACTCACATACACACATGCTCACACACACACACACACACACACACACACACACACACACACACACACACACACACACACACACACATACACACATGCTCACACACACACACTCACACACACACTACATACACATGCTCACACACACACACACTCACATACACACATGCTCACACACACACACACACACACACACACACACACACACACACTCACATACACATGCTCACACACACACACACACTCACACACACACACACACACACACACACACACACACACACACTCACATACACACATGCTCACACACACACACACACACACACACACACTCACATACACACATGCTCACACACACACACACACTACACACACACACACACACACACACACACACACACACACACACACACACACACACATGCTCACACACACACACACACATACACACACACACACATACACACATGCTCACACACACACACACACACACACACACACACACACTCACATACACATACTCACACACACACACACACACTCACACAATCACACACACAGTCACATACACACACACTCTCACACACACACACAGACACACAATCACACACAGTCACACACACACACTCTCTCACACACACAGACACACAATCACACACACACAGATACACAATCACACACACAGTCACATACCCACACACTCTCTCACACACACAGACACACAATCACACACTCACACACAGTCACACACACACACACTCTCACACACACAGTCACATACACACACACTCTCACACACACACAGACACACAATCACACACAGTCACACACACACACACACTCTCACACACACTCTCACACACACAGACACACAATCACACACACACAGATACACAATCACACACACACACAGTCACATACACACACACTCTCACACACACACAGTCACATACACACACACTCTCACACACACAGACACAGTCACACACACACACACAGACACACACACACACAGACACACACACACACACAGACACACACACACAATCACACAGTCACACACTCACACACACACTTTTATTCACGAGATCAGGCTCCAAAAGTCTCTGTGAAACTAGACTACATTTCTTCATCACTGTATTTTCGTGCACAGAAGGGTTTTATAGAGGGTTTTAACGGGGCGAGTCGGGTTACACAAGGTGAAGCGCCGCCATGACAGCACACAAACCCGATCACACCTCGGTTAAGACACATGCATCATGTTCAGCAGAACTCTTATGGTTCTTAGGTTTGGAGGGTTTGTGATGTCTTTTCCCTTGATGATTCTGGTGGACACACACACACATTCTCTCCAAGCTACAGTCACATTATTTCATCAGATAGTTTATTGTGTCAGGAGTGTTGATTATTCATGAGGTGTTACATCACACACTTGCAAAGAGAGAATAAAAGAAAACAAATAAAGAAAGAAAAAAGACAAAGAAAATAAATAAAATATAAAGAAAGACAAAACAGAAGGAAAAGAACAATGTAAATAAATTAAAATTAAAAAGACCAAAAGAAAGAAAAAAGACAGAAAGTTTAATTAAAGAAAATAAAGACAAAAAATAAAAAATACAGACAGAAAGAAAAACAAACAATGAAAAATACAAAAAAGAAAGAAAAGAAAAAAGAAAGAAGAAAATAAAAAACAGAAAGGCTGAAAAACATAAAAGAAATTAAAAATAAAGATAGAAAAAATAGACAAAAAGAAAGAAAGAAAATCAAAGAATGAAAAATAAAAAAATAAAGAAAAAACAGAAAGACTGAAAAGCATAAAAGAAAGAAAAAATTAAGATAGAAAAAAGACAAAAATAAAGAAAACATCGAGAAAAGAAAGACAAAAGAAAAAAGAAAGAAAGAAAGAATACTGAAAATGTTTAATTAAAGAAAAGAAAATGGCAAACAATAAAGAAAAGAGAAAAGAAATAAAGACAGAAAGAAAAACAAAGAGTGAAAAAAGAAAGAAAAGAAAGATGAAAGACAGACAAAAGGCTGATAAACAAAAGACAGAAAAGAAAGAAGAGAAAAAGAAAGTCTAAAAAATGTAAATAAAGAAAAGAAAATAAAGTTCGGTTCAATGAAGAACACGTTTGAAGGATCCTGCGAGTTTATTAATTAGTATAAATGAGTAAATGAATTCCACGTGTGTGTTCACATTAATGTGTATTAATTAATTCATCTGTCCTGCAATTCAGAAAACTATTATATATATGATATATATGCAAAATAAGCTTTTCTTCTTCTTTATATTTTGGGCTGAAATATGACCCCATGAGATTGACCCGAACAGGACAGTTGAGTTGATTTTTGTTCAGATTGTCTCCAGCTCGGACCTGCAGCCGCTCTAACGCACGTTACCGCACAAACATCTCATGAAGAACGACTCCCAGAGGTCACGGGGTCACTCTTTAAACCTCGCCTCACGCCAGGAGCTGATCACAGACGCACTCGCTCGCCCCGCAGGAGGGCCAGTTTACTCAACATCACCGAACCCGCGACCAGGTGACGGCCGTCCATACCTCGCGGCTTCACCGCGCTCGCCATTAAACTCATTTCTCACACGACAATAGATGCAGAAGTGAAAGACAAACGGGGAAGAAACTGAAACTGGCGGGAACGTCCACATTTCACACCAACGGCGTCCCACAGAGCAGCAGTTATTAGTGTCATGGATAAATAAAGATGTCTGAGGTGATACTAGAGAGAAATCTTCAGAAATACAGTTTATAGTTCGGAAATGCTCATTTCAAAAAAACCTTTTAAAAGGAATTTTTATGGTATATTTTAGAGTTATGATGTTTTCTCATGATTTCTCCATTTAAAAGTTATTTTAGTTCATTAAGATCATTACAAAGTACACAATATCCAAAAAACAGGTCAAATATATTTATGAAGTGCTGTTTATTTCCTCACATTAGTATTTACTGGTGCTGACAGTCAAATAACATTTTAATCACGATTAATCGCATCATTTTTGCTCATAAGTGTCATCAGAGACTCTCTTTCTTCTCTTCTTTCTCTTTCTTTTTTCTGTCTTCTGACTTTTTCATCTGTCTTTTGTTTATCAGCCTTTTGTCTGTCTTTCATCTTTCTTTCTTTTCTTTCTTTTTTCACTCTTTGTTTTTCTTTCTGTCTTTATTTCTTTTCTCTTTTCTTTATTGTTTGCCATTTTCTTTTCTTTAATTTAACATTTTCAGTATTCTTTCTTTCTTTCTTTTTTCTTTTGTGTCTTTCTTTTCTCGATGTTTTCTTTATTTTTGTCTTTTTTCTATCTTAATTTTTCTTTCTTTTATGCTTTTCAGTCTTTTTTTCTCTCTTTTCTCTTTATTTTTGCCTTTTTATTTTCATTTTTTTATGTTTTTCAGTCTTTCTGTTTTTTTCTGAATTTTTCATTCTTTGATTTTCTTTATTTCTGTCCGTCTTTTAAATTTTTCTTTATTTCTTTTCTCTTTTCTTTAATTTAAATTTTTCAGTATTCTTTCTTTTCTTTTTTTTTCTTTTGTGTCTTTCTTTTCTCGATGTTTTCTTTATTTTTGTCTATTTTTTCTATCTTTCTTTTTTCTTTTATGTTTTTCAGTCTTTCTGTTTTTTTCTTTTCTTGTTTTTTCTTTTCTTTATTTTTTGTCTTTATTTTCTTTAATTAAACTTTGTCTTTTTTCTTTTTTTTCTTTCTTTTGGTCTTTTTAATTTTAATTTATTTACATTGTTCTTTTCCTTCTGTTTTGTCTTTCTTTATATTTTATTTATTTTCATTGTCTTTTTCTTTCTTTCTTTGTTTTCTTTTATTCTCTCTTTGCAAGTGTGTGATGTAACACCTCATGAATAATCAACACTCCTGGAAATCAGCGTGTTTTTGATTCCACCGTTTCCGGCGTTTATAACATGATATAATAAATGATCCGTGGGGTATTATGAGCTGAAACTTCACGGACACATTCTGGGGACACCTGAGACTCATATTACATACTGTAAACGGGGGCAAAGTCATAATCAGTGATGTCCAGTGACACTTTTGTACATGCCATACATTGGTGTGCTTAACCCCGCAACATCTAATTACGTTATTAACTGACAAAATTGGCACGTCAAAGATGTTTAAGGTTTTAGTTTAAGTTGACTAAATTAGCCAAGAAGTGTTTTATCTCTGCTGGACTCTTGAAATAAAACTGTATCAACTGAAAGTTTACTGAGAGAATAACATTTGGGCTCTGGTAAGTAAACAGCAGCATCACTTTATCATCCCACAGCTGAGCACATACAGTGACATCACATAAAGGCTGATACCAGTAATTACACACAAGAGGTGTGGCTTGGGTCATGAATGTTTATTATGTTGGTGAGCCATGTGGGACATGTGTACACTCAGTTCAAGGGCTCAGGGTTTAACTGGTTAACCTGGTCCAACATGTCACTACACCATTATGATGATAGAAAACAGTAGCTGTGTGCTTCTATTACAGTTTGGAGTGGTGGTGGTGTAGTGGGCTAAAGCACATAACTGGTAATCTGGTAATCAGAAGGTTGCTGGTTTGATCCCCACAGCCACCACCATTGTGTCCTTGAGTAAGACACTTAACTCCAGGTTGTTCCGGGGGGATTGTCCCTGTAATAAGTGCACTGTAAGTCACTTTGGATAAAAGCGTCTGCCAAATGCATAAATGTAAATAAATGTACATGTAAATGTTTGGCTTCTTTCTCTGTCGCTGGACTCTATTATATAGATTTATACAAGAGTTCAGCATCATATTGCTGAGCTGCTACAGTCTGTCAATCACACAAATAGACAACGTGTTTTTGTGAACGCAACATTCTAAAAATTGTGTTTCCACGGTCTGCTACAGCAAGAATGTGGAATACAACTGCACAAACACGATTGAGGGTGCTTATAAAATATCTGGGGGTGAAACCGAAAGCACAAAAACATTTCAAATATGCCTCTTTCCACCAAGAAACCCTCCAAACCCCTCTGAAGATGATTGAAGCCGGTCGGAAGGCTCACTCGCATACTGAGGCAGAAAATCTGGCCGTCATTTTCTTAAATCATGACTGTGGAATGTCATTTTATAAAACGTGCACGAGAGCAAATCTGTTCCCATGATGAGAGGAAAAGTCATAATTAAACTCTTAATTTCAGAACAGTTTTCATTTGGAAGTCCGGGAGCTGGCGACAGGCCGTGTTATTGTAGGAGAGACTTCAGACTACTTCAGCTCCACAGACACGGATCTTAGAGAAACATATTAATCTGTTTTAATAACATATCGCACAGTATATTCATCACAACAGTGCACTGATGAGAGCGGGATAAAAACAATAAAAAGGAAAGTAAATCCTGATGGAAAAATATCCGCTCTGTCAGGAGAACCGCGGAAAACTGACAACTGTGAACATTGGAGGAAAATGGGCCTGACATAAATATTTAATTCAGAAGTTTGGCAGAACAAATTCACTAGAATCTCTCAAATGCATTTATTTGCTTCATCGACTGGGATGCTGTTTTTCACACTAGCTAAAAGTCATTAAATCAGCCTCTATTTATGTAAAGATCAACAGCAGATTATGAAGTGTTTATTATATAATGATCCTTGAGGTCTAATGATAATGTTAGTGTGATAGACATATTTAGAGCGGAGGAGGGCGGGGCCGGGCTGGAACAACGCACGCCCGGTCCCCAATCAGCCTGATGGGGCGTGCGAGGGATAAAGGCGGCCGGTGACGACGGTTCGAGAGAGAGAATGACATGTAGCTGCTCTGTGTGTGGTTATGTTTGTGTGTTTTCCGTTCAGTTTATCATTAAACTATTATTTATATTGCCAAGCCGGTTCTCGCCTCCTCCGTTCCCTTATACCCGCTTTACATTGGTGCCGAAACCCGGGAGGGAGGAGGGATGCCTGTCGCGGAGTCCTCGACACTGCCGTCCACCCAAGGGAGCACCGCTGCCATTCGCCGGGAAAAGGAGTAGCCTGACCGCTCGGACCCGGGGAGCGGCCGCCGTCCGCGAGGCGAGTGGGGACTGGACTCCTCGACCGCCTGGAACGATGGAGCCGCCGCCAGGGGCGGAGGAGTGCCCTGCTGTCTTCCAGAAATGCGGAGGGGTCGAGAGGACCGCCGTCCGCGAGGGGAGGAGAGAAGCGACTCCTCAACCGCCTGGAGCGGTAGGGCCGCCGCCAGGGGCGGAAGAGTGTCCCCACGGGTTGCCAAGAACGCGGAGGGGCGTTCTGTCCGCTGGGGGTCAGTCTGACTCCGGTCCGCCCGGGGAGGAGCGGCTGCCGTCTGCCTGAGAGGGTGGAGGAGTGATCAGGGACCATGTGATGGCGCATCAGAGAACCGGTGAGTGAGTGTTTTTTCCTCTCTCTCTCTGTCGTTCCATGTTGGCCTCCTGTGTCCTCCCAGGTCGAGCAAGGCGGGGATGACCCGCCGGCAGACGGGGCGCAAGGCACGAGGAGCGAACGAGGAGGAAGTAGAGAACAAGCCATTTTGGCACCTTGGTTTCAATTAAGCCTTTTTGTCGACAAACAAAGAAGTTTTCGGTTCTGAAATGTACAGTATGTTTTTATAGTGGCACACAGTCGCAAGCTGAATCAAGCTTTTATTTTGACATGAAGGCTTTTCGGTTTGGGTTTTTTAATAGTACCTTCAACGGATAAGCTGTAGTTTAAAGTTATTGGTTGGTTATTAAAGTGCACGATGCTGCAATTTAATTATATAAACATAGTCTGCAGGTACTGGGCACTTCACAGTGAATAATTGCTCAGTTCTGTTATCTATTCCAACACGCTCAGCGCATGTTATGCATGTTAATGTGGTGATTTTAGCATATGAGTTGCAACACACATTCACATGCAAACATGATATTTATTTAATTAAATCGCATCCTTTTGTGGTTTAACAGTCACACTTAAATGCTTTAATTTACTCACGCTCAGGCCATCCCATGCAAGTGAATGAACACCCATTTTTGATGCATCAAAGTAATCCGCACGTCTTCTGCCGATCATGTAACGTCTTCTGAATCGATACGTTTGTGTGAAGAATCGCTAATTAAAACTTTATCCGGTTCTGATGAACAAGAAGGTCATGTATATCTTGGATGGCCTGAGAGTAAACTATCAGCACATTTTCATTTTTGGGAGAACTATACTATTCTATAAGTCTTTCTCCAGAGAACATATAGTTTAGTGATTTATTGGAGTTATTTTGGGAGCTAGTCTGTTAAACGAGTGTGTTTTTGTGCTTGGCTTGATATTTTGATTGCTTTAATGAAACTAAACAGGGGTCTTACTGCAAGAAACACACATGCGCACACACACAACAGAGTAAAATGCCCAGACAAACTTAAACACACACACACACACACACACACACGAACGCGCACACGCACGCACGCACACACTCTCTCACACTCGCACACGCACGCGCACACACACACACGCACTCACTCACTCACTCACACACACACACACACACACACACACACACACACACACACACACACACACACACACACACTCAATCACTCTCTCACACACAGACACACGCACGCACGCACGCACGCACACACACACACACACTCAATCACTCTCTCACACACAGACACACGCACGCACGCACGCACGCACACACACACACACACTCAATCACTCTCTCACACACAGGCACACACACACACGCACGCAATCAATCACTCTCTCACACACACAAACCACACACACACGAACGCGCACAGGCACACACACACGCACGCACTCACTCACACGCACGCACTCAATCACTCTCTCACACACACACAAACCACACACACACGAACACGCACAGGCACACACACACGCACGCACTCTCACACACGCACTCACTCACTCACTCACTCACTCACTCACTCACTCACTCACTCACACACACACACACACACACACACACACACACACACACACACACACACACACACACTCTCTCTCTCTCACACACATACACACAAACACACTCTCTCTCTCTCACTCACTCACACACACACACACACACACACACACACTCTCTCTCTCACACACACACACACACTCTCTCTCTCACACACGCACACTCACTCACTCACTCACACACACACACACACACACACACACACACAAACACAAACACAAACACACAAACACACACACACACAAACAAACACACACACACACTCTCGCACTCTCTCTCACACACACACACACACACACACACACACACATCTCTCTCTCTCTCTCTCTCTCTCTCTCTCTCTCTCACACACACACACACACAACCACACAACAGAGTAAAATGCCCAGACAAACTTAAACACACATGCAACTTATTCTGCAGCGCACCTACGGCCAAGCCTCGGGTAAGGAAAAAAACAAAAAATATAGAACACACACACACACACACACACACACACACACACACACACACACACACACACACACACACACACACACACTCCCTTCTGGCTACGTGTTAAGCCTGGAGAGTGAGTCTTAAACCTGGAGGATTAGATTACGCCACACAAGGACGTATTGCTAACCGTGATCGGAAAATTATCTGAGAAAACAAACAGAACATTTGTAACGGTCTGAAGGAGCTGAGGTGGTTTCCGCTGCTGAAGGTGTCCTGCAATGAACCTGTCTGGAGCTGATAAATCCACCGCGCTCTACAGATGTTTACCCGCACAGACGGGTGCACGGACGACACGCAGCACTGCACATATTTACCACAAAAGCCCCTGGAAACCCGCAGGAAGACGAGCACGTCGTGATCAGCAGACCTTACCGTATGGGAACAGATATTAAGGCCTTTGGTGTCAAGCAGGATCATAAGGTCACGCTAAAGACCCCATGTGAGGACAGGCATGAGTGAGTTTGCAGACAAACCTCTCCGGTGTTACTCTTGCTCATAACATCAAGTATAAGTGTTCCTGTTTTACACAGATCACAATAACCATTTCCACCTGGAACAAAACCCCATAGACTTGCATTCAAGGAGGCACTCTCAGAAAATCATAGACTTCAAGGTGGTATCTTTTGACTCTTTTGGCCAGTAAGAAACCACCCAGAACACCCTTGAAACGCCCTAGCATCATAGCGGTGCATTTAGCATGGCAAACCTATATACATCCGTCTGCTGTTGTTTTATCTCCACCGCTATGAGCTGCACATCTCCACGGCTGTTCTTTGTGTCATTGGGCCCCTGACCCGGCGGACGTGGCCTCAGATCGTTGCCATTGTGCTCCCGAGAGATTCGGAGCTCCGCGTCTGACCCCTGCACCCCAGGGTCAACACCGGAGAGACAGACACGCTCGGTTACACTTCCACAAATCTCCAAAAAGAGCCGAACCTGCAGGACGCACAATGACAAACTAGCACCTCATTACTATTCATCAGAGAAGATTTAAAGACACAGCTCCTTTTAGCTTTGAGGTCATCCATATGTTAGTGTGCTCCTATAAAATGACCAAATGATCTTAAAGCAGATTTAAATTAAATAAATCGTATCCAGAAAATACGCCAAAAATCCCAATGACCCTGTGTGATGAACCAACCAGAACTCTATTTAATCTCTATTTAGACTCATTATTCCACCAGACTGCCAAATGTTACGACATTTTAACACAAACTTGATTCAAAATGCAAGACATGCAACACGATGAGGTCATTTGACAACTATAGACGCGCTTCCCAAACGAGGGCGTGCTAGTGCATGCCAGGGCCAGTTGCGTTCCCACTGTCACTGCCAGAGCTTCATCATCATTACATCATCATGTACAAATCTGTTAAAACACACAACGGACAAAAGCAGCGCCCAAAGAACTGCCTTTCCACGGTTCGGTACACTTTCATAGACGGCGTGCAAGGAGATCGTCCTGCTGTTCGTGGAGAGACCACTCGGGACATCATGGCAGAGTTATTATCGCTAATTTATCTTGCTAGCTAGCTAATGTTTACATTTGACGTAAACTCGCTATTCTAAATAACACGATACCTCCGCTTGAGCTTCCCTCGTGCTTGTGAAACGGGCGAGGTGTGTGACGTTGGCACCAGTGTGGCGTACTTAGACCCCTCCCATCAATGCCGTGAGTTGGGGGCGGGACTATCTGACTGTTTTAACAACAGCAGGCGAGGGGCGTTTTGTGCGCTAGTGTCGCAGGAATGACATACTTCAGTGCTTTAACTAATGTTCACTATTACAAAACTCATTGTTAAGTGTTCCCGTGTAGATTCTTCAAGATTTCACACACATTTTTATGCTGATAATAGGGTAAAACAGGGTTAAAGGTCCATCTTAAAAGGGGACCTATTATGCAAAATGCACTTTTACGGCATTGTCGGCAGTGTGTGCGCACAACCACCCTATAATGTTGAAAGTGCACCCACTCCTCTTTATTATATTTCTGTTCATCAAAAACACAAAGTGTCTACAAATGAACGGTTTTAGTTTCTTCTCTAAAGTGACCTCCCACGTTAGAGCAGGCCACGCCCACAACTGGTGACAGACTCCGCCCTATTATCATAGCTCCTCCCCTGAGTGATCTACACACAGTCCTGGAGCAGATACAGTGAAGAATAATGTCTCATGAGTGTTCATAAGCGTCTTCATGTACTCCCGACATCAGAGCCACTGAAGACGCAGTGGACAAGCTGGACTGGTAATCTGGCATACCGGGCATTATCCCGGTGGGACAACACATTTTGGGGCTGATCAGGGGCAGACTAGCCATCGGGAGAACCGAGCGGGCTGGTGGGTCAGCCGCGAAACAGGCTGAGGTAAGCTAAAATGAGCCGCCGCGTTATGTAGAACGGACCACAAAACGGTGCCGCGTTATGCAGAAAAGGATAGAGAACACCCCCCGCTCAAATCCCGGGTCGGTTTCTCTTCCCTGTCCAGCTCTGTCTGAACTTTTTTTACGCTGTCAGTCATATCGGTTCTGATTTGTTGTTGCTATAGTAATGGAAGCACGAGCTGTAAAGGCACAGCCCTATTACGGAAGGGGGGCGGGGAGCAGCAGCAGCTCATTTGCATTTAAAGAGACACACACGAAATCAGCGTGTTTTTGATTCCACCCAAAAAGAGGCGTTTATAACATGATATAATAAATGATCCGTGGGGTATTATGAGCTGAAACTTCACAGACACATTCTGGGGACACCTGAGACTTATATTACATTCTGTAAACGGGGGCATAATTGGTCTCCTTTAAGAAAAATGTGCTTTTTTATGGTGAAAAATATAGCATGAAGCAATTAGTTGAAAATAAATAATAATTTCCTTTATTATTAAACTTGGGGGGCATTTTATCCCACACTTGGTGCTATAGGGTTGCTATAGGGGCAATAGCTATAGGGCAAAATTAGTATTTTTTTACCTTTGAGACTGCAAGACATACATTTATTTTCTCACGGGCCCATCCGAGCTTAAAGGGTTCAATATTAGATCAAATTGCCTGAATAAAATATCAACCTTTAGTCAATGGACGCGATGATCATGTATCAAGATAATGTTCCTTGCATAGTGACAAACAGGTGTTTAGGGAAGTACTGCGGGTACTTAAGTGCTTTGGGAGAAAATCAAATCAAATGCCTTTTATCCTGGGGGGCATTCAGCCCAGTTGTATTGATTTTCAGCATTAAATTATAAAGACGTTTAGCACACCACTGTATACTGCATCCACAGAGGAAAAGAAACAGCATTGGCTCTCATTAACATATTAAAAAGAACGATTTGATGCTGTTTTTGAGTGATAGTGTCGACGCAATCTCTGCGATCACAGCAGGAGTTAAACTGTTATCCGCATCATTACAGAAGGATAGAATGACATGTTTACATTACAACTCATCGCGAGTTCACCAAACACTCCAAATGATCTCATGCACCCAACTCACTCTTAGTCAACACACAGCGAGAGCAGCTGTTCTCGGCCCAGCGTGCAAATGAGCAGCTCACTGACAGATTAACTCAATGAATGGGGGTCGTTTACGAGTCGCCTTGTTACGCTCGACTCCTTTTATCACTCGAATGCGTCGCAAACTGACTGAAAGTGGCACAACCAAACGTCTGAGATGTTCAGCGGTGGACAAACACCCATGCAAAGCTCAGAGAGCTCATGCAATGTGCGACTGCTTCAAAAGAGTCGGCGAATGCGGTGATGGCATCTCGCCCAGCGGTTGGTAAACGCAGCGGATAAAAGCGGCCAGAGTCTCACAACCCGCAGTCGGGTCCGTTAGGTTTAGTCCACTTCTGCAGGGGTTTTGTGAGAACTGGTGAGGAAATGGCTGATCTGCTGATCTGAAGTGATGTTTCAGCGTGACTGAAGGACTTTCGGTGGCATTGTGAGCACGAGCTTCTTTGAGGAGCTCAGAGGGAGATCAGGTACTGAGGCGACGCTAGCGTGTGGATTAGAGGCAGAATGAATGAAGCGCAGGAAGTTGGGTCGAAGTTTCTATAGAAGCTTTTGGAAATGTTAATGAGACTTTGAGTCAGATTACACGGCTTGGCTTAAAGTCAGATGCCCTTTGGGGTGGCACACAATAGCAGAGGCGCTGTGAGGATCAAGGGCAGAGGTTTACTCGCCGGGACTCACCGTACGAAAGCATTCCAACCTGGTTTTATTGACCGTCACAGCAAGGAAAGGACAAGATGGCAAACCCGCACATTTTTACTTCTTATCAACTGAAGAATATTGAGTAACAGAATCTCAAATGATCAAATGAGCCATTTTGATTGATTAAACTGGCATTTGTGTGGGCATAAATGTGGGTGTTTATTTAATTAAAAGTCTCCTGGATATATATGAGCAATCAATAATTTCGTTTCCATCTAAGGGATTTTTGCGGGAAAAGTTTAAGCGCATCAAAATAAAGCTGTTGGAACCGCACAAATGTCGACATCATATTTTTCCGTTTAACTCAAGCGCATAAACTCTATGTCGATGCATCAAATGTTGCGGAAAACTGGTCTGGAAACACTTTTGTCAATAAAATTTGCATTAACGTAAAAATGTCATGTCACATGACAGAGTTTGCCCCAATCGTTAGCCTGTGTTATCATGACGACAGTATTGAAAGCCGATTTATTGTACGTGATTATGGATTGATCTTTACGGCATATAGAGCCGATCTGCAAACGGGACACTTCCAGGAGTGCAACACAAATATCTCCTGCACATTGAACACATGACCGGCCGCTGTTTTACTGTAACACACATTCACAATAATAGATCACAGAATTACCCACGATACAAAAAACATCATTTCTGTGCATAAAGATGTTTTAAATAAATAATAAATACACAATACTAGCAGAAAATCATCAGTGCTTTTTTTTTTACACTTACAGCCCAATTCTATTAAACTATTGTTTAGTTTTAATTTTGATAAAATGCCGACAAAATCCCCTGTATTAAATTAAATAAATTACCAAATGTAAAAAGCATTAAATTAAATAAATGAATTACCAAACGAAAAAAGCATTAAATTAAAATTAATTACCAAACGAAAAAAGCATTAAATTAAATAAATGAATTACTAAACGAAAAAAGCATTAAATTTAAATTAATTACCAAACGAAAAAAGCATTAAATTAAATAAATTCATTACCAAACGAAAATAGCATTAAATTAAAACAATTAATTAACAAACGTAAAAAGCATTAAATTAAATAAATTAATTACCAAACGAAAAAAGCATTAAATAAAAAAGTTAATTACCAAACGAAAAAAGCATTAAATTAAATAAATTAATTACCAAACGAAAATAGCATTAAATTAAAACAATTAATTAACAAACGTAAAAATCATTAAATTAAAACAATTAATTAACAAACGTAAAAATCATTAAATTAAAACATTTAATTACCAAACGAAAAAAGCATTAAATTAAATAAATTAATTACCAAACGAAAATAGGATTAAATTAAAACAATTAATTACCAAACGAAAATAGGATTAAATTAAAACAATTAATTACCAAACGTAAAAAGCATTAAATAACAAATGTTATTACCAAACGTAAAAAGCATTAAATAAAAAAATGAATTACCAAACGAAAAAAGCATTACATTAAAAAAATTAATTGCCAAACAAAAAAGCATTAATTAAAAAAATGAATTACTCATTTTTAATTATTAATTATGAATTTTCAGTGTATTCAGAAAGTGTTCAGACCCCTTCATTTATTTACATTTTGTTATGTTGCAGCCGTATGCTAAAATGCTTTAAATGAGTTTTACATGAGTATTCAGAACCTGCCGTGGGGGTGTTTTTCAGCGGCAGGGACTGGGGACTGGTCAGGGTTGAAGGAAAACTGAATGCAGCAAAATACAAAGATATCCTTAATGAAACCTGGTCCAGAGCGCTCAGGACATCAGACTGGGCCGTAGGTTCAACTTCCAACAGGACAATGACCCAAAGCACACAGCTAAGACAACGCAAGAGTGGCTACGGGACAACTCTGTCCTCGAGTGGCCCAGCCAGAGCCCAGATTGAACATCTCAAGAGAGACCTGAAAATGGCCGTCCACCGACTCGACAGTCCCCATCCGACCTAACAGAGCTCAAGAGGATCTGCAGAGAAGAATGGCAGAAAATCCCCAAATCCAGGTGTGCAAAGCTGGTCGCATCATACCCAAAAAGACTGTAATCGCTGCCAAAGGTGCTTCAACTAAGTACTGAAGTAGGGGTCTGAATACTTATGCCAATGTGATACTTCAGTTTTTTTGTTTTAATACATTTGCAAAGTTATCCAAAATCTTGTTTTTGCTATGTTATTATGGGGTATGGAGTGTAGATTGATGTGGAAAATATATAAAATTTAAAGCATTTTAGCATAAGGCTGAAGGGGTCTGAATACTTTCTGAACGCACTGTAGATATACGAGGACTTGAGAGCATTTTAAGCGTAAACTTTTTTTTCGCGATATAGCCCCCAGTTAATTAAATATGCATTCCTGTTGACGTATTACATTAACAACTAAACACAACTCGCTTATGGCGCCACCCTGTGGACAGTTCACCCGGAAATGAGTTAAAACACGGCCATATGTTCAACTACACTTCCAGCTTAGGCCACTGGGAGCAGTGATTTCAATTTCGGTGAGCACGGGCCAATTTGAGCGACAAAACCTTCGACCTACATTCGCAGAGTTTTTCAACGGTAAACACAACACCGTAGTGGCGTTCATGAGCACTTACCTCGTAAATATGACAAACGAGTCTGCCATGACTCAAATGCAGCGCGTTTAGAAAGGCAGAAGGTTTATGACCAAATTAAATATAGCCGAGTCGTGTCGTAAGGCACTGTAGCGGTTTGCTTGAGGTCACAGGTAAATGGGTTTGGTAAGTTCATGACATTTAAACACTCTTTTCATTTAATTTGTTTCAAGATAAAATGAAACGTTAAGTTTGATGTGGTTTAAGGCAAAGAGCAACGACGATTGCTTAGAGAGACTGTGTGTGTAAATGATAAATACACTTGTACTGCTGTCCGAAAGCTAATCTGAGCAACTAAAGCCACTGAACTCATTTAATGACACACGCACGCACACGCACACACACACACACACGCGCATCAAAGCAAAGCTAGAGAGAAACACACACTCACGAAAGCACATTTTTAACCACAGATTTTGCAATAAAAATGTGCTACTTTTAATTTCTTGAAGAAACACAAAACCCTCCTATTGGATACATGTGAAGTGCTCACAGAGATCTGAGGAGGAAACATTGATGCTGATGTGAGCTGTTACTGCCCTGCCTTACAATACTCATGCACCTTTCCATAAATTTAAAACTCATTACATTAATGGAGTCCATTATAGTGACCGAGCAGAGAGAGAGAGAGAGAGAGAGAGAGAGAGGGGCAGAAAGAGAAAGAGAGGGAGAGAGAGAGTGAGGCAGTGAGAGAGAGTGAGGGGCACAGAGAGAGAGAGAGGGAGAGAGAGAGAGGGGGGGAGACAGGGGGGGAGAGAGAGAGGCAGGGAGAGAGGGAGAGAGAGAGGGGGCAGAAAGAGAGAGAGGGGCAGAAAGAGAGACAGATATGGGGAAGAGAGAGAGTGAGGCAGTGGGGGAGAGAGAGAGAGAGAGAGAGAGAGGCAGAGAGAGAGTGAGGGGTAGAGAGAGAGAGAGGCAGAGAGAGAGTGAGGGGTAGAGAGAGAGAGAGAGAGGCAGAGAGAGCGTGAGGGGTAGAGAGAGAGAGAGAGAGAGGCAGAGAGAGAGTGAGCCAGTGAGAGAGGGGGGGAAGAGAGAGAGAGAGTGAGGGGTAGAGAGAGAGAGAGGCAGAGAGAGAGTGAGGGGTAGAGAGAGAGAGAGAGAGAGAGAGGCAGAGAGAGAGTGAGGGGTAGAAAGAGAGAGAGAGAGAGAGAGAGCAAGTCTGCCCCCTTGTGAGTGACATTCTCTGATCATTTGTTTATTTCAGATACATTTAAGATTTGCAGTTACACAATTACTGCACTGTCACTAGTGTGCATCCTCGAAACCTCTTAAAGTATTAAACTTCTACCATTCATAAACCACTCAGAACACCCTAGCAACCACCTAGCAACCATCCGTAACATTATATCATCGTGCAGGAAGTTTTGCACAGTCCAACAGAACTCACATCGTCTTCAGAGCGGTTGTGATGATTCAAATGTGTTCCTGGTCAGAGTGTCTTTGAAGAACAAAAGAGTCGCAGACACTGAATGAAGCTGGAACACACAGACGCTAACGTCCATATGAAGCTGTTTACATTCTCAGGCTGATGGGATTATATAAACATCACATCTGACGACAGAACGCCGAACGTGTCGGATTTTACCACAAGTGTGTTTCTCGACTAATCAAACTTTTATTAACTACGAGGTACGTGACTTCATTATTCCATCAAGCACACAATCCCCACCGGAACAAAACGGACACCTAAATCTATCTCCGCTTAATGTGTCACTTGTTTATGAAAACATCAACTTACATTAACGTCCTAGAAATGACTTTAATCAAGAACAGACTTCATGTAAAACATTCGGTTTCTCACAGGAATACTCACACTTAAATTAAACGTCTGCCACTATTTACTCATCCTCGGGTCATTCCAAACCCATAGGCTAGGAACACATATGGAGAATATTCAGAGAATGTTCACACGGCTCTTTTCCATATAACAACAGTTCATGGTGACCAAAAAGCGACAAAAAAACGTTACATTATGGGGGTCTGGGTCTCTCGGCGAGTATTGATGCTGACAATCACACCAGGAGTCGTGAGTCTGAGTGACTCCATTCAGGTCTCCTTAGCAACCAAACAGTTGCTAGAGAGGGTAGAGTCACATGGGGTAACCAAATTGGCCCGGTTGCTAGGGAGGGTAGAGTCACATGGGGTAACCAAATTGGCCCAGTTGCTAGGGAGGGTAGAGTCACATGGGGTAACCAAATTGGCCCGGTTGCTAGGGAGGGTAGACTCACATGGGGTAACAAAATTGGCCCGGTTGCTAGGGAGGGTAGAGTCACATGGGGTAACCAAATTGGCACGGTTGCTAGGGAGGGTAGAGTCACATGGGGTAACCAAATTGGCCCGGTTGCTAGGGAGGGTAGAGTCACATGGGGTAACCAAATTGGTCTGGTTGCTAGGGAGGGTAGAGTCACATGGGGTAACCAAATTGGCCCAGTTGCTAGGGAGGGTAGAGTCACATGGGGTAACCAAATTGGCCCGGTTGCTAGGGAGGGTAGACTCACATGGGGTAACCAAATTGGCCCGGTTGCTAGGGAGGGTAGAGTCACATGGGGTAACCAAATTGGCACGGTTGCTAGGGAGGGTAGAGTCACATGGGGTAACCAAATTGGTCTGGTTGCTAAGGAGGGTAGAGTCACATGGGGTAACCAAATTGGCGCGGTTGCTAGGGAGGGTAGAGTCACATGGGGTAACCAAATTGGCGCAGTTGCTAGGGAGGGTAGAGTCACATGGGGTAACCAAATTGGTCTGGTTGCTAAGGAGGGTAGAGTCACATGGGGTAACCAAATTTGCGCGGTTGCTAGGGAGGGTAGAGTCACATGGGGTAACCAAATTGGCGCGGTTGCTAGGGAGGGTAGAGTCACATGGGGTAACCAAATTGGCGCGGTTGCTAGGGAGGGTAGAGTCACATGGGGTAACCTCCTCGTGGTTGCTATAATTTGGTTCTCGCTCTCTGTGGGGCGTGTGGTGAGTCGGATGCCGCGGAGATAGCGTGAAGCTTCCACGCGCGCTACGTCTCCATGGTAACGCACTCAACAAGCCACGTGATAAGCCGCGCAATTGATCCTCAATCTTATGATGAACATACCCCCTAACCCTAACCCTACTGTGCAAGAGGCACACTTTTTAGGCACTTGTGAAAAATGTTGCCTTCAAAAAATCGTTTATTTATCAATGAACGTCATACAAAGTCCAGTAAACATAAAAAGAGCTACATCAATATTTGGTGTGACCACCTTTGCTTCAAAAACAGCCCAAATTCTCCTAGGTACACCTGGACACAGTTTCTCTTGGTTGTTGGAGATCGGATGTTTCAAGCTTCTTGGAGAATTCTCAGATTACTTCTGTCTCTTTATGTAACCTCAGACTGACCAGATGTTCAGTGGGGGGCACTGTGGGGGCAATGCCATCTGTTGCAGGGCTCCCTGTTCTTCTATTCTATTTGCACAAGTAATGTTTGGGAGTATAATATGTATATTTCCTATTGACACACTCAAGCTAAAGATATAAATAACCATCTTAAGACAAATGCTTTTGAGTAACATTTTATGTGCTCAAGACTTCTGCACTAAAATCTAATCCTAACTTCATAAGCATGTAATTCTGGTTCTGTTTGCTCTATCTCCATGCAAAAAGTCACTAGATTATCAGCTCCCATCTAAATACACCGATCTGAAATGTAGGGGGCGCACCAACGCAGTTGAGCACTCATCCGCGCTCATGCACTCGTCCATAGATATCAAGTGTGTTTTTCATGTCATCATCAATAGTTGAGACCAAGCAAGCTCACAGACAATTCAACAAAGGCTCATTTGAAAGAAAACAACCGAAGGTAAGAGTTGATATAGAGTTTGTGATTATTTAGGGCTTACATAAGCAGTGATCAGAGCAGACATGAGACATTTGTATTTGATTGTATTCTTTCTCCCCAGTTTGGAACGGCCAATTCCCAATGTGCTCCAAGTCCTCGTGGTGGCGTAGTGACTCGCCTCAATCCGGGTGACGGAGGACGAATCTCAGATGCCTCCGTGCCTGGGACTGTCAATCCGTGCATCTTGAGTGCGTTACTGTGTAGGCATGATGCGTGTGGAGGTTTCACTCTATTCTCCGCGGCATCCACGCACAACTCACCATACGCCCCATTGAGAGCGAGAACCACATTATAGCGACCACGAGGTTACCCCATGTGACTCTACCCTCCCTAGCAACCGGGACAATTTGGTTGCTAAGGAGACCCAGCTGGAGTCACTCAGTTAGAAATGGTTTAAATAAATATTACTTATGTAATTAAAAAGTGAATTCCTAAGTTCATATGTGCGTCTGTTTGGGTTTCTGTGACACGGGACATTACGTTGAATTTGTAGAGAGGAAAAACAAAGAATTTTTGTGCCAAGTGTTTTAGAATATATAAGCAAAAATTAATTAGTAATGTGATTACTTTTCAATAAATTAATCAGTAAAGTAATATCATTATAATTTCAGAAGTAGTTAGTCATTTTTAGTGGATTACTTTTTTTTTTAAAGTAACTTGATTGTCTAACACGGATCATATTTATCTTTTTTTGGGGGGTTCGCCCCTTTTATCTCCAATTTGTAACGGCCAATTCCCAATGTGCTGTAAGTCCTCATGGTGGTGTAGTGACTCGCCTCAATCCGGGTGGCGGAGGACGAATCTCTGTTGCCTCCACGTCTGAGACCGTCAATACGCGCATCTTATCACGTGACTTATTGAGCACGTTGCTATGGAGACGTAGCGCGTGTGGAGGCTTCACGCTATTCTCCGCGGCAGCCGCGCACAACTCACCACACGCCCCACCGAGAGCGAGAACCACATTATAGCGACCACGAGGAGGTTACCCCATGTGACTCTACCCTCCCTAGCAACCGGGCCAATTTGGTTGTTAAGGAGACCCAGCTGGAGTCACTCAGCACGCCCTAAATTCAACCTTTATGCTTTCAGAAAATGTACTTGTCGCAAGAAATTTCACTCTAAAGTAGCAAAAGCACAACGTTTGTGAATCAGAAGGACATTAAAAACACGTCAATTATATCAAAGTTGACAGATCATTAATTTACTCGCTCAGGAAGAATCTCCAAAACGACAACGAATGCTTCCATATTCAAATATGACATCTGATGAAACAATGTACCATTAACACATAATCGTTTGCCAATTTGTCATTCTCTGGGCCCTAAAAATGGATTTAAGGAACATTCATTTGTAGGATAAACGCTCATGTCCACAGCATTATCCAATTTAAAGAACGTTCATTTAAAGTAGATGAGCACGACTCTAATTTGTCCAAACAGCGGACGCACATTAAGGTCCTCATTTACTATCAGAGCCTCTGATTAAAGAAAAGAGCATCTGTCTGGAACGATAAATTAAACAGCATTCACTTGTGCTTACATTTTCCTCTCAGCGTGCATTTATCACTCGAGCACACAAAGAGGCTGTCGGCACTACAGTGAAGGAATGCATCACTTAAAAGCAGCTGACCAAGTTTTGGAGCAAATTTACTGTCGGCGGAAGCTCTAAAAAACACAATAAAAACACAAAGTCTTTACTTCCAAATATCATGAGCAATTAGAGGCAGAGGAATGAAGAGAGGACGAGTGTGTTTATGGGCAGATGCATGAACAGACAAACCGCGGGAGTAAACCTCATCAGGATGGACTCATAAAAACGGCTCCCGGGCCCTGAACAGGTGAACGGTACAATAAACAAGACAAAGCTGACATTGATACACAAGTTTATTTCCCAAAGACGTGACCTTTCCTTCACACATCATTCGATGCGAGCTGTCATCAAGAAAAAAACGTTCAAAGTACGTTATGCAGCTAATTCTCCAGCCCATTTATATCCATAACACACTGAAAACGATCAATTTGAATGGTGTAAATGAAGCAAAATCCACCTAATTATTGTACATGGTGACCTCGTGCGACCCCACGTCCACATGCGGGGACATTGTATTTTGGCTTAGCTATACACAACACATAATTCATTTAAATTGACTGAATACACCTTGCGAGACTCTAGACTGTCATTTAAAGGGTTAAACGTGACAAAAACGTGCCGGCGATTTCCGTGAAGCGCTACTAAGCACGGTAGGACCGCTTCCAGGGGCGGAGGAGTGTCCCCACAGATCGCCAGGAATGCGAAGGGGCGTCCTGTCCACTGGGGGTCAGAGGACTGACTCCGGTCCGCCATTGGAGGAGTGGCTGCCGCCCGCCTGAAAGGGTGGAGGAGTGTCCCCACAGATCGCCAGGAACACGAAGGGGCGTCCTGTCCACTGGGGGTCGGAGAACTGACTCCGGTCCGCCATTGGAGGAGTGGCTGCCGTCCGCCTGAAAGGGTGGAGGAGTGTCCCCACAGATCGCCAGGAACGCGAAGGGGCGTCCTGTCCACTGGGGGTTGGAGGACTGACTCCGGTCCGCCATTGGAGGAGTGGCTGCCGCCCGCCTGAAAGGGTGGAGGAGTGTCCCCACAGATCGCCAGGAATGCAAAGGGGCGTCCTGTCTACTGGGGGTCAGAGGACTGAATCCGGTCCGCCATTGGAGGAGTGCCTGCCGTCCGCCTGAAAGGGTGGAGGAGTGTCCCCACAGATCGCCAGGAACACGAAGGGGCATCCTGTCCACTGGGGGTCGGAGAACTGACTCCGGTCCGCCATTGGAGGAGTGCCTGCCGTCCGCCTGAAAGGGTGGAGGAGTGTCCCCACAGATCGCCAGGAATGCAAAGGGGCCTCCTGTCCACTGGGGGACAGAGGACTGACTCCGGTCCGCCATTGGAGGAGTGCCTGCCGTCCGCCTGAAAGGGTGGAGGAGTGTCCCCACAGATCGCCAGGAACACGAAGGGGCATCCTGTCCACTGGGGGTCGGAGAACTGACTCCGGTCCACCATTGGAGGAGTGCCTGCCGTCCGCCTGAAAGGGTGGAGGAGTGTCCCCACAGATCGCCAGGAACGCGAAGGGGCGTCCTGTCCACTGGGGGTTGGAGGACTGACTCCGGTCCGCCATTGGAGGAGTGGCTGCCGCCCGCCTGAAAGGGTGGAGGAGTGTCCCCACAGATCGCCAGGAACGCGAAGGGGCGTCCTGTCCACTGGGGGGTTGGAGGACTGACTCCGGTCCGCCATTGAAGGAGTGCCTGCCGTCTGCCTAAAAGGGTGGAGGAGTCTCCCCACAGATCGCCAGGAATGCAAAGGGGCGTCCTGTCCACTGGGGGTCGGAGGACTGACTCCGGTCCGCCATTGGAGAAGTGGCTGCCGTCCGCCTAAAAGGGTGGAGGAGTGATCGAGGACCGCGAGACGGCGCATCAGAGAACCGGTGAGTGAGTTTCTTTTCCTCTCTCTCTTTCGCTCCATGTTGGCCTTTCCCTCGCCTTTTGTTTTTATTTATTTATTTCTCTTCCTGTCTCCTCCCAGTTCGAGGAAGGCGGGGATGTCCCGCCGGCAGTCGGGGTGCAAGGCATGCCCCCCCCCCCGGAGAAGCCCTCCTTTTTAGACAAATGCAGGGGAAAAGTTCAAGATACGGTTAAAGATTGTGTCAATTTAAATGAACCCCGACAGAGTGAAGATAATGTGTACACAGAACAGCAGACGTCCACAGATGATTGAAAAGACTCGTGCATCGTTGGAAAGGCCTGTGCTTTTAGACTCGCACTTGCACAGTGTGTGTGTGTTTGTATGTGTGTGTTTACACTGGAACTGTTTCCACATTGCATTAGTCATTTTAGGTAAGAGTGACACAAATGAAGCTGTGAGAGGTTACGCATCTGTGCAAAAATTTGGTGAGGTTTATATTCCTGGCAGCCAAAACAAGAACACAGACAGCGGCCGTACGTTCAGTGTCAGGCCATGAAACCCCATTAACACATAAATCAGGAACAGGTAGAGCTTTACACACCATTACACAAACCGCAAAACGTTCGTTGACTTTGCTTAGGTCAATATTTTATTACCAAATCCACCTGTGTTTAATTAATGCATCCAAACCAAAGAAAGCTAAAGATAAAGAGAGCTTTAGGTAACATTTGAACTATTTGAATGATTCTGTTCATGCACAGGAGGCACCGCTGAAGGGATCGGTCACCTAAAAATCATTCCAAACTTGTTTTAAACTTGTACTTGTTTAGCAGAAAGTTGATTTAGCTTTTTCCATAAAATGAAAAGATATCGTTACAAGGTGCTTTCAAGCTCCGAAAAAGCCATAAAAGTAAGAAGACAACCAAAAAACAAGGAGGGTCAAGTGTTTCGTACCATCTTAAAGAAGACGTTTCAAATGTTTTAATAATACAGATTATCACCAATTCTGAGACTCTCGGCTTAAGAAACTTTTGGCTCAATGTTTTTTTGTGTCAGCAATGTATTTATTTTTTCCTTACTTTTCTGATTTTACATTATATACACACACACACACACACACACACACACACACACACACACACACACACACACGCATGCAAGCGCACATACACACATGCACACACACACACACACGACACACACGCGTGCAAGCGCACATACACACATGCACACACACGCGAGCGCACACATGCACACATGCGCGAGCGCACATACACACACACGTGAGCGCACACATGCACACACACACGCGAGCACACACATGTACACACACACACGCGATGCGCACACACCCACGCGATCGCACACACACAACAATGACTAAAGGTTTGCATAGCATGCAGACATGATTTTAGTCATGATATTTCACAGAATGAGTTTCATTCTGTGTCATTTGAGTCATCATTGAGTCTGTGTCGTGTATTTGGCGCCATCTCCTGGTAGTCATATGTAACATTGTGCTTCATGTGGATTATCTAATGATCTATACATCTGATTATCTTGTGTGTGGACTCGATTGAAAGATAATCACAGACTCTAAATAATCTTATGTGATATTTTATATTTCGTAAAGTTATAAGCGAAAATGCAGCATGTTGGGAACACCAACTTAATTGTCAAAGACATATATTTAGCTATTACCCGCTATATGAGTAAAACAAATAGTCTGGATGTATTTTACTCTTCGAGAGCTTTCCAACAACATGTGACACATGAGTATTTGATCAGTTTGACGTTTACTGATTGCAACAATATTTACAGTGCAATTTATTTTATGGTCTGCACTTATATAGCTCTTTTTTTAACCTTAGAGTTACCAAAGCGCTTTACACTGTTTCCCAATCACCCATTCACACACACACGTTCATACACCAATGGTGGCAGAGCTGCCATGTAAGGTGCTAGCCTGCCATTGGGAGCAACTTGGTGTTCAGTGTCTTGCCCAAGGACACTTCGGCATGTGGAGTTGTGTGAGCCGGGAATCGAACCACCAACCCTGCGATTGGCAGCTGACCCGCTCTACCAACTGAGCCACAGCCGCCCCAACAAAGTTGTAAATAAAATAACTTATGGAAAACTTCTGATTCATCTGCAAATGATAAAGCACTTGTTCAGTTTTGGTGATAATGTCTGCATGCATTGTAAAGTAGAGCTTCTAAACTTTCAAACGACACCTATTGTGTGTTAGTCAAGACTATAGTTATTAATGTATTGACAATATGTTTTTTCTCGCGGGCACCCGGAGCCATCATGACTTTTCTTTTCATTTAAGTAAAGAGAGAAAATGCTTAAAGAGGACTGCTAGTATTTGCTGCCTCTCCACAACAACAAATATGAATCTCATAACTTTGATAAGTTTACAAGCAGCCTCAAACCTTGACGCAATACTTGTGATTAATGACAAAACCTTGGACCTTGTAGAAGAGTCCTGTACATCAGAGTAAAGACACATGTTAAATCACACGGTAGTTTCACACATCCTGAATCAAAGCGTGCACGCCGAGAGAGCACAGCTTGAGACTGGATGATAATCAGATTCCTGCATTATTTCCACGCGTCAAATCAACGCGATGAAACGGCAAACTCACACCAGGGTGCCTTGCATGATATAGTGATTCAGAGCGTCAGCCAGCCGCATGTTTTCTGTTCATTTCTGACGATATTCTGACCTCTGAGAGGTCATACTGTAGAAGTGTTTGCTGTACAAACATTAGCACGGGCGAGCTCGCAAAGCAGCACTGCCAAAGACGCCACGAGCCGACCCCAAGAAAAACAGGTGACTCGGTGGAAATGAATATTTGTTTAACATCTCGCTTTGCTTGCGTGTGCGTTCAGACGGGCAGCTCCGCCTGTTTATGTTTTCCCAATCTAAGACTCCGCCCTCGCAGAGAACAGAGCTGGTCAAATGCATCGAAAGGCTAATGTACCAGCGTCAAGTTTAAGACCTGACAAATACATTTCTGGATCAGAATTTGCAACCTAGAACGTCCCAAATCATTTGCAGTGTTACCCGGAGGGTTAGTCTCGTGCTTCACTTTTCACCATTAGCATAACGTCGTCCACATTGCCGTTGACTCAGCTCTACTTCATCCAAGCTGACGTTCGTTTAGAGAAAATACGTAAAATATACATTAAATACATTTACAGTATGCATATCAATACATGTTCAATACTGAACAGGTCAACTAGGCCGCTGTTGACATCAATGAAGTGTCCATCTGACCTGCTTTTAATGACTATACGTGCCGATTAGCACGTCATGTTTGAGAATAAACCTCAATCTGTCTTGCTGTCATCGGAGTTAATGGGCATCCTTCAGTGAAATGACAGAAGATTAAAGAGCCGCAGACAGACAACTGAAGCAGGAGTCTAACAGCACGTTATCTTTACATCAGACTGATGCTACACATGTAACAGACGAGTGAAACAGACGACCGTGATTAATCACTCAGCCTGTTTCTATAACACTAATATTCACAAATGTTTAGAAGGAAACGCAGTAGCATGTAGCGACATGAGTTTGACCTCTATGAACACGTATGAAATGACTCGCGGTGCAAATTGATTTGCTTGCAAGGCCAAGTTTTTAATTGCAACACATGTCCGAGTATGACACCTAATTAAAACCAATTCTTGCATGAGTTAATAATAACGTGGCTCGTCGTGCTGAACAGTTACAGAAAAACGTTTCATATGGTTGCTTACTTCTACAGACTGAATCTGCACACTCAAAACTGTGTTTGTAAAACATTGGGCACTTTGAGCAATGCATTATTAGAAAGTCTCGTTGAAAAGTTTTCACTAATTGTTTTAATCTGTCTATTAACAATGTGCAACAGTGTGTGTGCATGCATCAAATGTCATTTTTTTGCCGCTGGCTATCACACCTGGAGTCGTGAGTCTGAGTGACTCCAGCCAGGTCTCCATAGCAACCAAATTGGCCCGGTTGCTAAGGAGGGTAGAGTCACATGGGGTAACGTCCTCGTGGTGGTGATTCGTGGTTCTCTCAATGGGGTGTGTGGTGAGTTGTGTGTGGATCGTGGAGAGTAGCATGAGCCTCCACATGCTGTGAGTCTCCGCGGTGTCATGCACATTGGCGGTCTCAGACGTGGAGACGACTGAGACTCGTCCTCCGCCACCTGGATTGAGGCGTGTAACCGCGCCACCACAAGGACCTACTAAGTAGTGGGAATTGGGCGTTCCAAATTGGGAGAAAAATTCTGTATTGAGTTGATTTCTGTGCTGGAAATGACATTTTTTACCAATGTAATTTTTTTATTTTTTTATCATAAAATGTCCAACTATTTTTCTCGCTAAGGCTTATTTATAGAGCTAACATTTTATGCATCCTAAAAACACACAATTAAATAATATTTTCACACTTTTTTGTGTGCATAATTTGGCCAAAAATGACCAATAAAAAGTCATATTTCATCTCAAGCTCTTCACTGACACATTTATCCACTTAACAGGTACACTAACTTTTGACACAAAAGAAAAACATATAAATATATATAATGAATTTTCTTATTAGGGGCAAAATAGTTTGGGGTATTGGAAATGATGCCACAAATGTTGGACAGTCATAATTAAAAAATATTAATAATAATAATAATAATAATAATAATAAAACATTAATAGAAATAATTTAATTTCTAATAAATATGGAAATGGCTTGCATTTATTTCACTATTTGTTAAGATGATCATAGTTTTAAACATGTAATAAATTGTATGTTTATGATGGATTTTTATCCATATGATGTTGAAATGCCTAGAAACAACAACAACAACAATAATAATAATAATAATGGTTACACTTATCTTACACTGTCCTTGTTACATTGTAATTACACACGCAAGTACGGAGTAATATTAATTAACAACATGTCTTTTTTCCCAAAACATCAAACAAGCCTGTATAGTTTTCTCATTCTGGAAAGTGTATTAATTTGGTGATACTGTGTGTGAGCTCTGAGAATGAGTGGAGTGTGTGTGAAACAGAGAGGGAGACGGGTTGAGTGAGGGATGAGGGTTTATAAAGCTCACACACACAGCGGTGTTCCTCACAAGAGTCCCTCCAAGTTCTCACTAGTGTTCCCCCAGAAGGGTTGGCGTAATTTAAGGGCTGTCACGCCGGCCACGGCGGGCTCGACTGACGGGCTGAGACTGATGACAGGTGGACCTGGTGGGCCTGAGCTCAACTTTAATGGGTTCAGAACATCTCTTCCTTGCTACTGATTTGGATTCGGGCCAGTTTGGTGATTTATTCTGAGATAAGCTCTTAAGATCAGTGTCTCTTAAACCTGGAGCTGAGCTGATGAATTCATGACAACGATCTGATTCAATGCCAAAGAACAGCCATAAACTACAGGACAGTGTTGGTGAATCTACTTTGCAACTGTAGTTTGTCAAGTATATCAACAACTGTCAAGCTACACTTTTGAGAAAGCAGCTAACATTGACGCAACTTAAGAAGATTATACTAATAATGCAGCCATGAACGCTCTTTTCACTTTCTAGTAATTTGATACCATGGGAATGGTTTGAGCATCTATGGGATGTGCTGGACCAACGAGTCAGGTCCAGGACTTGAAGGATCTGCTGCTAATGTCTTGGTGCCAGACAGGACACCTTCAGGGGTCTTGTAGAGTCCATGCATTGGCGGGTTGGTGCTGTTTTGGCGGTACATGGAGGACAGCGTATTAGGCAGGTGGTCATAATGTATTGGCTCATCAGTGTATAATCATCCGTGATGAGGAGGAGGGCGTGGCTGGGCCGTAATGCTGCACTGAATTAGCTGATCAGTGGGAAAGTGAGATAAATGGGAGCTGGAGGTGCCAGTTCGAGAGAGAGAGAAAGAGATGCACGCGGCCGCATTGCATGTGTGTCTGTGTTCATGTTGGGTTTAAGTTCATTTTGACAGTAAAACTTTGTTTACTGTTCAGCCAGTTCCCGCCTCCTCTTGGCCCATCCTTGAGCTGTTACAGTGGTGCCGAAACCCGAGAGGGAGTCCTCACTGCGGCCATCTGCCTGGGGACAGAGCGGTCGCTGCTGGCTGCCGAGAGCCGGAGGAACTGCTGCCGTCCACTGAAAAAGGGGAGGAGTGGTTCCATCTGCCAGGGGCCGGAGGACTACCTGCCGTCCGCCGGTGGAGGAGTGGGGGAGTGGTTGAGGACCAAGTGTCTTCCCGCTCAGCCTTTCCCTCTCCCCACGCCTTCCGTCGTCTCTCCCCCAGGTTCACAGGAGGCCAGGTGGACCACGTGCTGATAGAATGGCCGGAAGGGCAGCGTTTACCCTCCAGAGGTGAAGGGGGGCAGGGGAGTTAGTCAGACCGGTGACGCCCCAGAAGTTTAAGATGCGATGTGTGTGCTGACGGGGCAAGTTTCTATCCTATCGAGTAGTATACACAAACCCTCAGTATTAATTTTGATATTCAGACTTCTAGTTTTTGGGTGTATGAAACAGATAATAGTGATAATGTTGATTACTATGGTATGACTCTACTTAACAGTAGCCAATGGCACGTCTGCGTTCAGACCTCTGGGATTCTCACCGCAGCACATATATGAATGTGTCATTCATAAGAGGAGTGCATGTATGACGAGCGTTAAGAACAGGACTGCGAGCAGCAGGGAAACAGCTCAGATAATGATGATGAAAGGAGACGCACTCAGCGCCGGTTGGGTCTCTGTGGAGGCTCATCAGCAGAAGCAGTGTGAGGTTCTGCTGCCAACACACTCCGCCCAGCGCTCCGTCAAACTGCTGGGCGGATAATTGAGAGCTTACACCATGGTCTCTCGTCTGATGTCCTTCATCATGCTTCGCTCTCAAGCTGTCACTCGCCGGTTGGCGCTTAATTAAGTCATCTTTGTACATTACTCTTGGTAGACAGGTGAGTGTGTGTTCGCACAAATCTAACCTGCTATTGAGGAATTTAAAACAGACAATTACAGCATCTCAGTTCACTACTTAATTGATCAAACATTCATCATCAAAGTAGCCATATAGCAATGCCCTGGCAACCACCCACAACCCCATAGTAACTGAAAATAATCAAAACACCATAGTGACCACATAGCAATGCCCTGGCAACCACCCACAACCCCATAGTAACTGAAAATAATCAAAACACCATAGTGACCACATAGCAATGCCCTGGCAACCACCCACAACCCCATAGTAACTGAAAATAATCAAAACACCATAGTGACCACATAGCAATGCCCTGGCAACCACCCACAACCCCATAGTAACTGAAAATAATCAAAACACCATAGTGACCACATAGCAATGCCCTGGCAACCACCCACAACCCCATAGTAACTGAAAATAATCAAAACACCATAGTGACCACATAGCAATGCCCTGGCAACCACCCACAACCCCATAGTAACTGAAAATAATCAAAACACCATAGTGACCACATAGCAATGCCCTGGCAACCACCCACAACCCCATAGTAACTGAAAATAATCAAAACACCATAGTGACCACATAGCAATGCCCTGGCAACCACCCACAACCCCATAGTAACTGAAAATAATCAAAACACCATAGTGACCACATAGCAATGCCCTGGCAACCACCCACAACATCAAAGCAACTGCAAAAAATAAAACAAAACACACACACACACACACACACACACACACACACACACAAAACAATCAGAAATTAGTATCCATATAGCAATGCCCTGGCAACCACCCAGAACATCCAAGCAAGTGCAAAAAACTAAACAAAACAAAAATCACACACACACACACACACACACACACACACACACACACACACACACACACAAAACAATCAGAACTTAGTAGCCATATAGTAATGCTCTGGCAACCACCCACAACCTCCTAACAACTGAAAAGAATCAAAACACCATTGTGTGAACACAACAATGCCCTAGCAACTGAAAATAATTAAAACACCATAGTGACCACATAGCAATGCCCTGGCAACCACTCAGAACAACCTAGCAACTGCAAAAAACAAAACAAAACAAAAAACACACACAAAACAATCAGAACTTAATAGCCATATAGCAATGCCCTGGCAACCACCCACAACACCATAGCAACTGAAAATAATCAAAATACCATAGTGACCACATAGCAATGCCCTGGCAACCACCCACAATACCATAGCAAATAAAAAGAATCAAAACACCATAGCGACCACATAAAAATGCCCTGGCAACCACCCACAATACCATAGCAACTGAAAAGAATCAAAACACCATAGTGACCACATAGCAATGCCCTGGCAACCACCCACAACCTCATAGCAACTGAAAATAATCAAAATACCATAGTGACCACATAGCAATGCCCTGGCAACCACCCACAACACCATAGCAACTAAAAAGAATCAAAACACCATAGCGACCACATAAAAATGCCCTGGCAACCACCCACAATACCATAGCAACTGAAAAGAATCAAAACACCATAGTGACCACATAGCAATGCCCTGGCAACCACCCACAACCTCATAGCAACTGAAAATAATCAAAATACCATAGTGACCACATAGCAATGCCCTGGCAACCACCCACAATACCATAGCAACTGAAAAGAATCAAAACACCATAGTGACCACATAGCAATGCCCTGGCAACCACCCAGAACATCCAAGCAA
>NC_068302.1:41971433-41978933 GCF_025860055.1 Xyrauchen texanus
TGTGCCAAAACTTTCTTCAGTTAAACAAAGACAAAACTGAAGTCATTGTGTTTGGAAATAAAGATGACGTTCTCAAGGTGAATGCATACCTTGACGCTAGGGGTCAAACAACTAAAAATCAAGTCAGGAATCTTGGTGTGTCTCTAGAGTCAGACCTTAGTTTCAGTAGTCATGTCAAAGCAATAACTAAATCAGCATACTATCATCTGAAAAATATTGCAAGAATTAGATGCTTTGTTTCCAGTCAAGACCTAGAGAAACTTGTGCATGCTTTCATCATCAGCAGGGTGGATTATTGTAATGGACTCCTCACTGGCCTTCCCAAAAAGACCATAAGACAGTTGCAGCTCATACAGAACGCTGCTGCCAGGATTCTGAGCAGAACCAGAAAATATGAACATATCACACCAGTCCTCAGGTCTTTACACTGGCTCCCAGTTACATTTAGGATTGATTTTAAAGTATTATTACTGGTATATAAATCACTCAATGGGCTAGGACCTCAATATATTGCAGATATGCTCACTGAATATAAACCCAACAGATCACTCAGATCATTAGGATCACATCAGCTAGAAATACCAAGGGTTCACTCTAAGCAAGGAGAGTCTGCTTTTAGCTTTTATGCCAGCCGCAGCTGGAACCAGATTCCAGAAGCGATCAGATGTGCTCCTACAGTAGTCACATTCAAATCCAGACTCAAAACACATCTGTTTAGCTGTGCATTTACTGAATGAGCACTGTGCCACTGTGTGTCCGACTGTTTTACTGGATTTTATTTTATTTTATTCTAAACTGTTTCAATTATTCTTATTTTTTTATTCTTATTTTAATCTCTTCTATGTAAAGCACTTTGAATTACCATTGTGTATGAAATGTGCTATATAAATAAACTTGCCTTGCCTTGCCTTGCCTTGCCATAGCGACCACATAAAAATGCCCTGGCAACCACCCACAACCCCATAACAACTGAAAATAATCAAAATACCATAGTGACCACATAGCAATGCCCTGGCAACCACCCACAATACCATAGCAACTGAAAATAATCAAAATACCATAGTGACCACATAGCAATGCCCTGGCAACCACCCACAATACCATAGCAACTGAAAAGAATCAAAATACCATAGTGACCACATAGCAATGCCCTGGCAACCACCCACAACCCCATAGCAACTGAAAATAATCAAAATACCATAGTGACCACATAGCAATGCCCTGGCAACCACCCCCAATACCATAGCAACTGAAAATAATCAAAACACCATAGTGACCACATAGCAATGCCCTGGCAACCACCCACAACCCCATAGCAACTGAAAATAATCAAAATACCATAGTGACCACATAGCAATGCCCTGGCAACCACCCACAATACCATAGCAACTGAAAAGAATCAAAATACCATAGTGACCACATAGCAATGCCCTGGCAACCACCCACAACCCCATAGCAACTGAAAATAATCAAAATACCATAGTGACCACATAGCAATGCCCTGGCAACCACCCCCAATACCATAGCAACTAAAAAGAATCAAAACACCATAGCGACCACATAAAAATGCCCTGGCAACCACCCACAATACCATAGCAACTGAAAAGAATCAAAACACCATAGTGACCACATAGCAATGCCCTGGCAACCACCCAGAACATCCAAGCAACTGCAAAAAAACAAAACAAAACAAAACAAAACAAAACAAAACAAAACACACACACACACACACACACACACACACACACACACACACACACACACACACACACACACACACACACACACACACACAATAATCAGAAATTAGTAGCCATATAGCAATGCCCTGGCAACCACCCACAACCTCCTAACAACTGAAAAGAATCAAAACACAATTGTGTGAACACAACAATGCCCTAGCAACTGAAAATAATTAAAACACCATAGTGACCACATAGCAATGCCCTGGCAACCACCCACAACACCATAGCAACTAAAAAGAATCAAAAGGAATAAAAATACAATAGTGACCACATAGCAATGCCCTGTTTATTTATCTCTCTGTCTTTTTCTTATTTTTGGAGGACGTTTGGCACAGGGATTGACAAGGAAAATAAAAAATGTAACTTCAAATGTTGCTAACCCCTGCTGTACAACCTGCTGAAAAGACCAGCTAAAACCAGGTTGTTTAGTTAGCTGATTTCAGAGTTGTTTTGAACACCAGGCTGGGAGACTAGCGAAGACCACCCTGACCCGCTAAGACCAGACTGACCATCTAAGACCACCTTGACCAGCTAAGAACCGCATGTACAGCCTGACCTGACCCGGCTCCGTCTCTCTACCCAACAATGGGTCCTTGGCCTGAAAATGGTTGAAGACTCCTGATATTATAGATAATTAATAATATATTTCTAATTTAGTCAATAATTCCTCACACTATTTATCTATCGATCTATCCAACTGAATTCTTCACCAGCCGACTCAGAGTGTAAAAGTTTCTGAATGTTGCATAAGTAATAACTGCACTTTCACAAAAACTAATGGAGAACAATGAGACTGGTGGTGCAGCGACACATCGCTTCGATCCCTGGACGGCCTGTCAAGCACATCTCAAGAAACCTCATTCTTATTCTTCCCCTCTGACGGGGTTAAAATCTCACGGCTGAGGTGTGAAACGCTCGGGGAACGTCTCACCCCCAACAGCTATTGTCACTCTAGTACTTTATTCCCATGGCACACAGCAGGGTTCCTAACCATTAAACACCCAGTTCCCAATGTCACAACCAACCGTCAACACCAGTGCTCAAAAAACCAGCAGCGAAATCCAGAGCAATGGGACGGTGTTCAAAAATAGGCTCCTAATTTTATGGAACTGCTTCGTGATGGCCTGTATTGTAGCTCTGAGTGGCAGTTCACACTTGCACGTGTTTAAAGCTTATAAAATCATGAAGCGGCCGGATTTAGTGGCAAACAGACGAGTCGTTTGTGAAATATCTGTGCAATTTCCTTTGAATGCTGGGCGCTTGTGGTCCTCACGCAGACCGAGAAACAAGGGCATATAAAACTGAATTGAGCACATTAGTCACAGGGGGTTTAATAAAGAGGCGGCTCTGTATACGCAGCAGCGTTACCTGCAATAAAAGCCCCGCACTGTTGTTATTGCATCCTGCGGGTGCAGTTACCTGATGCCAATATACTGTAAGAGCTCGAGCTTAACACATTATGCAAGGACAAAAAACATAACGGCAAACACTGTGTAACAAGGTTCTTGAGATGGGCAACGAGGCGGCGGAAAGCATCTGAACAGTCAACTTCAACTTTAATAACAAACTGAACTCAAACATAACCTGCGAAACAAAGATGCACACACACACACACACACACACACACATAGCTTCATGCATCTATCTCATTATCCCGGCCACGCCCCCTCCTCTTCACACACTCTCAGACTGCCAAGGACTTTAAGATGATGACTAAAGATCAGCTGACCTGAAATGTAATGCAAATGCAATTATTACGTTTCCTGTACCATACTCGAGCAATTAGCCACAAGAAACAGCTTGTTATATAGAACACCAATGTTCCAAAAATAGACACATTTATTAAAAATTAACAATTCAAATCAACCTGGACTCATAAAATCACGTTAAATGATTTGCAAGTGACTCGTTGAACATATCACGGCAGTTTCCTGGACAACAACGACTTTATTCACTTTCACTCAAAACACGAGTAAAACGGCAGATTATCAGTTAATAAACACTTACTTTTCACTCAGTTCCTCACACAATGCTTTCTAATGACGTCTAAACACTTATAGCACAATGTCACATGACTCATTTTAACATTTGCGTTTTATCACCAACTTTTTTCTGACACTCTCGGTGAGGTTTAGGTTTAAGGTTTAAGATGGGAAGGTCCGTTTTGTTGATTTAAGGGGGCGTTCACACTTGGCAGGTTTGGTTGGATTAGAACGGTCTCTGTTGCGATTGCTCTGTTAGTGCGGTTCAATTGAACATGTGTGAGCGCTGCCATCTGAACATTGGTGCGCACCAAACAGGCGGACCGAGGCCGCCTGAATAGCGGGTTTGGGCTTCCAAACGAACTCTGGTGTGGATCGATTGATAATTGAACGCAACATGGACCAAAGACGTCTAAATGGACCAAAAACAGGAAGTAATTTGCAGGAAGTAATACTGACCTCGAGCATACCTGGTTCTTCTCATCATAGGAGCGATGTTGCCCGTTACAGTTCGGGACAGGCGTCAGAACCGCCCGTCAGCCGTCCTTGCAGCAAATCTTCATTTGTGTGTACAAAGGAGGAATTCCTGACGCTGTTTTGACTCCTTTACACATTTTATTAACTCTTCGTTTGTTCTCAGCTGGTAGAAATACCCCCATATATACATATATACATCCAACGAGCGCATTTCGCCAGCAGCTGCATTGATTTGGATGATCATAAGTTCTGTCAAAAAACATACGTCATAAAAGTTGTCTTTTGATTTTGTATCGTTAGCGTCAGTGTTATAAATGCCAGTGTGAACGCTAAACGAACCAGGATGCATCATTTAAATTTTTGTTCCGTATCAACAGAACCGAACTACAAGTGTGAACACACCCTTAAACTCCATATAGCATTCATCATCGGTTTGGGAGAACATTTCACTCGCTTATAGCGCCACACAGTGGACATTTCCCCTCAGAACCACGTAATATAATTTTGCGAAAATGCAGCCACGGTCACGTAATTTTCACGAGTTCAGGCTAATTAAAATAAACAATAAGCTGCTCACTAACTCACTTTCTGCATTAATATAGACTATATAAACTTATGTGCAGTCACATGTGCATCATCAGGGTTTCCGTTATCTGCTAAATACCGTTTTAGGCCACTAAAACTTGCCAAAGTCCGACAAATTAAAAATGTGTCGGACACAATGCACGGTGAATATATTAAAACGAAGCATCAGCTAGAGGCCGACCGATATATTGGTTTTACTGATTAACAGATGCAGATAGTTGCTTTTTGGAACGGTTGGTTAATGTAAAAAATTAACATCGATAGTTGCCGATAGTCGCCGATAGTTTCCTCCGTGGCCAAACCCCTTAATCTGACGAACATATGGGCTGTAAAAGCTTACATTGATGAATATTTACATATAGAGGATTGTAATGGAGCCAAGTCACTGTCATCGTCATCATGTTTATGGACTAAATCACGATTATTAATACAAAATATTATTTACAAAAAGACACATATTAAACACGTTTATTTATGTAACCTTTATTGATTTCATGTTGATTTTTGGAACACATTTATTTTGTTATATTCATATTTTTTTGAGAGTGAAAAAATATGATGCGAATTGCAATTTAGCTTTTTGCTTTGTCCTCTGTTTTTTATTTGAATGTTTTAATTAGACGTTAATTCCATTAATAATAATTAATAACCAATAATGAAGCTATAAATAACATTTATCGTTCATTTGACTAGACTGTGTCATTATTATAATGCACTTTATACAAATAAAATGGTGTTACATCGCAAAATATCACAGAAATGAGATGACCGTATATTTTCCAATATGTCCGTTAACCCGTTAATATCTGAAGGTGTTTTTAAAGATTTCCTGTTTTAGTAGCAAACCCAAAATTAAACGCTTATAACTCTGAAAATAAATAAATAAATAAATAAATAACAAAAAACAAAAAGGAGGGTCGAGTGTTTGGTATCATTGAAAATAAAACTTTTCAAAACATGTTTATGATATAGATTATGATACGTTCAGAGACTCATAGCCAAAGAAACAGCTGAAAAATAAAAATAAATCATATTTTTTCTGATTTGACATTATATATCTCAGGGTGTAAATAAGACCGATCTGAAAAACTGCTTTTGTTGTGTTCCCAATCATGTCATCTGTATCTGAGACCATTATTGTGTTGATACGACAAAGCGATCAAAAGTTCTAACATTACAAATATAATTGATCATAGTGTCCAAAAACATCTCCAAACAAATAAAAGATAATAATTGTACATAAGAACTAATTACACATGCAAACACAACAATGACTAAAGGTTTGCAGAGCATGCAGACATGATTTTAGTCATGAGATTTCACAGAATGAGTTTCATTCTGTGTCATTTGAGTCATCATTGAGTCTGTGTCGTGTATTTGGCGCCATCTCCTGGTGGTCATATGTAACATTGTGCTTCATGTGGATTATCTAATGATCTATACATCTGATTATCTTGTGTGTGGACTCGACTGAAAGATAATCACTGACTCGAAGTTTTATGTTCATAATTCATAAGACAATGTGTAAAAGCGTTTTTACTACGGAAAAGAAAGTTTTAGTCACACCGCTTCAGATCGTGCCAAAAATAGTTCTAAACGGAGGTAAAATCGTAGGCTCTCACGGCTTATTGCTTTGATCTACAATGGTTTCATAAACGTCATAAAACCTCATTCAGATCCGCTCAAATAATAAATAGCATTTCAAAAGCCAAAAAACACAACACTCACAATAGTGCCAGTCGATATGGCGGACACTCTTGCGGTTCTCAGCGGCTCCGTTAAAGTGTTACACAGCAGAAGGGCGAAGAGAGATTTTACGACTGTCTGTCTCCCAGAGAACAAATGTTCTACGATGTGAATTTTCCTCCTTTTATTCGTCCTTCAGGACGGCAATGGAAAGTTATGAATTTTCAATGTCGTAAAAAAAATATTGCACAATCATTTTTATGGCTGTTGGGGTCAGAGCTGAGATGAGCATATAATGAATCCTCCAAAGTCCATTTTGGTTGTAAAGTGCAAGCCAATAACGCCGTTGTCAACGTGCGGCATGAATACAGCCGCTCTCCTGAGAAAACAGATATTACAACACTGTAAAACAACACACATGAGCGCTGTATCTACTGTTACACTGACAATATAAAACACACATGCTGACAGATAAACAAAACAACACATATAATGAACATCACGTCAGGCCTGGTGCACTTTGGACCTTTTATTAGATGATAAATAAAAATAAAAGGTAGAAACAGTCAGAAGTTCCCCTCCACATTTACATACAGATAAGATGCATATATTCATGTAATTTATGCATGCTTGTATCTATGTGCAAACCGCACTCTTCGCTCAAAGGGGAACTGTATGAAATTTAACGATTCTTTTAGTACTTTTGAGGCAGCACATCCTCACCAAGAACCAATTATCATAGCAAACTCCGTTCTCAGTGTGTACATTTAATGAAATGTTGTAAAATGGTAAAATGAGCCATAACCTCCCAAATAACCACATCACAAGCGGGTGTGCTGTACAGTTGTTTTGGTGGCCGGTCTCTCTCTCTCTCTCTCACTCTCTCATCATTTGAGACCGTAAGCTCACGACTCGTTAAGAAACATTCGTGGAGGTATTGCAAAGGGGGCGCAAAGGAAGACGTCTCAAATCTCACTCAGTTATTCCAATTTTCCACCGTGACACATAAAAGCAAGAACCAATTA
>NC_068302.1:41986433-42021827 GCF_025860055.1 Xyrauchen texanus
GTGTGTGTGTGTGTGAGAGTGAGTGTGTGTGTGTGTGTGTGTGTGTGTGTGTGAGAGTGTGTGTGTGTGTGTGTGTGTGTGTGTTCTGGTAATCATCACTTTGTGGGGACAAGAATCTGTTTACACAGTCACGTAATGGGGACCTCTTGCGTTGTGGGGACCAAAAATCAGGTCCCCATAAGGGTAACCCATTTAATTGAATAGAGGAACTATTCTGAATGTTCTGGGCGGAGTTTTAGCATTGGCCCATAACACATGATCATCAGGTAGTATGCGTGTGTGTAGCGCGAGCTCTGCTGCGCCCCCAAACATTTTTGGCTGGTAATGCACTCACTTCTCCACACACACATTTTCCAATTATGGTTGGGTACCGCCCACTTCCGGGTCCTCGTTAGGAAGGAGTTCGACAGCAACTTGAAAATACAAGTATTAAATTGATAACGTTACTTCACACGGAGGACAAAGAAGAAGATTATTTACTGGAGATGCCAACTAAGGATCTGAACTTCTACAGAGGATAAAAGTGAAGCTCAAGGTAAGCACATATATTAAACCAATTAAGTTAAGTTAATTAGATTAGGCAGCGGGCTCGCTAGTTAATGTTAGTGCTAATTGTTGAGGCTAACGTTAAGTGTGGCCTGACATTTTCTCTGTTTTTCCAATAAGCGATCACATAATCATACAATTTAATGTTAAGGACTTAATTTTAACTGAAAAGTGTCGTCTAGTCTGACTGAGTGCTAATGGAGGGATTCGGTTATTAAGTTTGTTTCTGTCTAGTTTGCGTTAGTGCTGGACGGTGGATTATTTTATAATTTAAATTAAATATATTTTATATATATATATATATATATATATATATATATATATATATATATATATATATATACACACACACACACGTTAGCACTTATGTTTGACTGATCAGTAATTGTTTTTACATTTAAATGAACTCATAGGCAACATATACAAGCCACAGATCTTTACTAAAGTGCTTCACAGAGAAATTAAGTAACGTTAGGCTAAAATAAAACAAAAACTGAAATGGAAAGTAGCTTTAAATGAATAAACTTAGTTTTAATTATGACTGTAGTTAAAATAAACTGGGATTTGTATGGTGAGCTCGTTCAAAAGAGTAACTTAGTTAGGTTAAGGACCAAATTAATAGTTAAATAATTGCCAGGGCTACCTGGGATTTTATAGATGTTGGTTTTGTGAGAGATTAGAGCCTGAGTGAAAATGGTGAGTTGATGCCCGCAAGGCTAGCATTGTGCCAGTCAATAAATCTGATTTTATTATATTGTAGAGTTCAGAGTTCTTGTCTTACATTGATACATACAATATCATTGTAATGCAGTAACATTACAATAACATTCTTATCTAGTCTACTTATTGAACATGCTATTTCCGTGTAATTTATTTCACACTATTTTTTTCCTCTATCAGTTTGAAATGCCACCACGAATCAGCCCCCCTGAAGGATGCCATGCATCATGTTGTTTCAAAGACTGACAAAACATTCAAATTAGATGTGAAGTATATCAATGCAGTGAAAGGTAAGGTCGTGTGATTTTATCATTCAATATTTACCAAGATATGCATGTCCTAACCATAATCTTATGAGCACATTAGTCAGACCCCTGGTTGCAGCTTATTTTAAATCAGCTGCCAACTGTTGATGATTTTTTTTGTGTATTTGGCATCCTTTATCTATAAGATTTTAATAATTAAAAAAAAAATTCTGTATTTTGCAGGACGTGGTCTATTTGCAAAGGGTGCCATTTGCAAAGGTGATTTTGTTGTTGAGTACAGGGGAGATATGATAAATGATGCAGAACTGCAGAGGAGAAGAAAACGTTACCACGCATCCTGTGCTGCATTTATGTTTGATTTCAAGTGGCGAGGGAAAACATGGTGGTAAGAAGTCAAGTTATAGCAAAGCTATATTCCTTATGCAAAAAGATAGTAAAAATACACTGATTTGTGGTGGTATATTGTAGTACTTGTAATCATCCTTTTCTCATGGTTTCATATTTAAGTATTGATGCGTCAAGAGAAGATGGATCGTATGGGCGGATCGTTAATGATGACCACAAACATCCAAATTGTAAGATGAAGAAAATTGACGTCAGTGGAAAGCCTCACCTTTGTCTGTTTGCCCTGGATGACATTAAAGAAGGAGAAGAAATTGCCTATGATTATGGAGGAGAAAACTACCCATGGAGAACACAAGTATGTTGCAAAGCACACTGTGGACAAAATAGCTCATATTTTTGCAACATGTGTCAAACAAGTTGTTGGTTGAATAGATTATAATTTGATCTATTAGAAATCTATGAATCTAATTTGTCTATTCCAATAAATTATATCCAAATCCCCCACTCCCCCTCCCAAAAAAAATTATACATTAAAGAATGAGTTGGTACAGTCTTAGGCCAAATCTTTTTCCCCCAAGTTATGTGTGGCATACAATGACCATGTTGCAACTAATGGGTGAAATATAATCACAAAAAACCCAATGATTAACTATGTAAAATGAATGTTTTACTTTCTCAAACCATGTGGTATCTGTGTCAGATTTCTCTCTTGTGTTTCCATGTTCTAATATCTTGTCATTTTGAATGTTGTCTCTTACAGATGTCCAGCGCTGCTGTTAATACCAGCACAGCGAGTAACTCTGATCCTTCTCTCCAGTCAGAGACTCAGATGGATGATGAATCTGCTCAAATCAACTCTCCTCAACAGGTACGTTCACATTCATCACTAAAGATTTAGGTTTTTGTCATGGTTTAGTGATTTGTAAGCATATTTTGATGCGTATCTGGTGTAAATTAGTACATTAAACCACATTAAACCATAAAACATTAAACATGTTTTACGACATGTGTCCAGTAGATTAGTGGTAGTGGAGTATTTAGGGCCAGTTTTATCCTTCACGAGGATTTTTTGTTCTGGGTTAATTGTTGCATTAAAATGGACACTCACGACGTCCCCACAACACACTTTCAGTCAGTGTTTGAGTTCAAACCTGTGTTTTGAATTTGATGAAACTGGTCCCCATAAGGAACTATAACGTTGTGTGTGAAAGGTCCCCATGAAGCTGGTTTTAATCCAGATGTGTGTGTGAGCCGCACAGAGTTTGACTGAATTTGATGAAACTGGTCCCCATAAGGAACTATAACGTTGTGTGTGAAAGGTCCCCATGAAGCTGGTTTTAATCCAGATGTGTGTGTGAGCCAGCACAGAGTTTGACTGGACAGGAATACATGTTTTAGATGTTGTTGATTTGTCTCTCATTCTCAAACCATGTGGTATCTGTGTCAGATTTCTCTCTTGTGTTTCCATGTTCTAATATCTTGTCATTTTGAATGTTGTCTCTTACAGATGTCCAGCGCTGCTGTTAATACCAGCACAGCGAGTAACTCTGATCCTTCTCTCCAGTCAGAGACTCAGATGGATGATGAATCTGCTCAAATCAACTCTCCTCAACAGGTACGTTCACATTCATCACTAAAGATTTAGGTTTTTGTCATGGTTTAGTGATTTGTAAGCATATTTTGATGCGTATCTGGTGTAAATTAGTACATTAAACCACATTAAACCATAAAACATTAAACATGTTTTACGACATGTGTCCAGTAGATTAGTGGTAGTGGAGTATTTAGGGCCAGTTTTATCCTTCACGAGGATTTTTTGTTCTGGGTTAATTGTTGCATTAAAATGGACACTCACGACGTCCCCACAACACACTTTCAGTCAGTGTTTGAGTTCAAACCTGTGTTTTGAATTTGATGAAACTGGTCCCCATAAGGAACTATAACGTTGTGTGTGAAGGGTCCCCATGAAGCCGGTTTTAATCCAGATGTGTGTGAGCAAGGTTTATGGGCCAGGAATAATTATTATAATTGTTTTTTTTTCTTGCGCTTTTTATTTTTTCATTTCAAATACTATAATAATGTAAAATGTTGTTTATACTGTTTTCTTTTCTTTTTACAGATTGTGATACAGCTCGAAATGAAAATGACATTTTAGTACCAAGACTGAGAAGGACTAAAAGTATCATGGTAAGTTCTCAAGTCGCAACAAGAGACTCAGTGGCTATGTTTACATGCACAAGTTGGAGTTTTTCCCTCTTTTGCTCCTCTCTTTTAAATGTTAAAATCCTCGATAATTTGAAAGCGAAAGTTAAATGTGCACGGCTGCACGGGCATTCATAATTTTAGTTCATTACTATGGAAGCTCGCTCTGCTCACTCTTTACATATGATTAAGGTGTTTGCATATGAAGGCTTTTCAATCTGATTGAGCCGTCAGTCTGATTACTATGAGATTATTTGGTTGCATGTAAACGTAATCATTGTCATTTCTAATTGATCAGTTATTTTGCTTAGAGCTGCCATCAACATTTTATTCTCATTATCAATTACTCAGTGAAATATAATTCATGTAATTAATATATTCTTATGTGATAAATCATTTTGACTACAAAATATCAGAAAATCAAAAATTTGCATCCCCTTTTAGTATTGTCACGATACTAGAATTTCTTACTTCGATACGATATAACTTGAAAAATATCGATATTCGATACCATTTTCGATACCACGGAGAAAAAAACTGCCACTATATTAAGGGGGTTGACTAGCTTTCATAAGGTCTCTCGCTCTCTCCCTCTCTGCCGTGCGCGCGCTATGTATGTTGTGCGCGCGCTATCTATGTTATGCGCGCAGTATGTTCTGTCTCGCATGTGCGCTATAGATTCCGGAGATTTGAACTAATTTGCGGGCATCAGGGAGAAGCTATCAATATGCGGGAGACTCCGGAACTTCCGGGAGACTTGGGATGTCTGGCTTCATATCAAAAATATTTCCAGATAGCACTCCTGCTGTGTTCTTTATCAACCAAAACTGGTCGCGGGGGCGCCGCATGCACTTGCCATCTTTACATTCACTTCACTTTTGCTATTTAACCAGAGCGAATGAGACGAGTGCGTGTGTGTGTGTGTGTGTGTGTGTGGTGTTTGTCAACGCGCCTTTGGAGAGAAGTGAAAGTGACAGCTCGGCTAGTATCGATACTTCGGGAAATAGGTATTGGTACCGTTCAGATATTTCAGTATCGATATATCGATATTTTTGACAACACTATCCCCTTTACATTAAACCCAAAACCCATCAGATGTCCTTATTTTTGTCAGATCAACTGCCCAAAACGTTTTATTACACTTAAGATCTTTAGTATAACAAACAGTAAGAAGCAGCAAATCATCACATGTAACTTGTAAATTTAAAACAATACAATACTTGAACAGTACATTGATTATCACAATAGTTGCCAATTTATGTCTGTTAATGATCAATTAATTAAATGCAGCAGTTCTACCTATTTCTAATTAACTTTTTAATATTTCTTTTTTTTCATTTAAGATGAAAGACATGGATCTTCAAGATTCTGGGGAGCTCTTTGATTCTACACCAGAGAGTTCAGATAATTATGTTCCCGATACCACTTCCGACAGTGACAGTGATGTTAGCCTTACACTGAACCCAACAAAACGTCAGCTTCTTGATGAACTGGATATGAATGAATCTGCCTCTGTAAGCTTCCCTGACTGTGACACAACAACGTCAGACAAAATGCACAGCCTTACATCTAAAGCATCTGGAACAGTAGAAGAGCCCAGTTCAAGTCAGAACACAATAGACTGCGTAGTTGTTAATGCATACCAAAAAAGAGATGGCGGTAGAGTGTATAACAAGAGACATTACTGCTTGTATTGCTCCAAACCTTACGCTAAGATGGCAAGGCATCTAGAAAGTTCACATGCAAATACATCTGATGTGGCTAGAGCTCTAAGCTTTCCAAAAGGTTCAAAAGAGAGAAAAAACAGCTGGATTATATTCGCAACAAAGGGAACTATGCCCACAATGCTGCTGTTATGGAATCAGGAAATGGGGAACTGGTGCCATTTAAACGACCACCTAAAAAGCACAGGGAGAGGATTTCATGCATTGTGCGTACTGTCAAGGACTTTTTACAAGAAAGGTCCTGTGGCGTCATATGCGTTCTTGTAGACTTCAACCTCAGTCAGTCCCCCCAAACCAGGAAAAAACCGTGTTCAGTCCATGTGTACATACACGGGGCCTGTGCCTTCAAACATGACCAAACAACTGTGGGGAGTAATCAGTGCCATGAATCCTGACCCAATCACAGATATAATAAAAAATGACACAGTAATTACTGAAATTGGGCAGCACTTGTTGAACAAAGGAGGGCTATCAGCCAAAAATAAACAGAATGTGCGGGAGAAGATGCGAGAATTGGGAAGGTTGATTCACAAGGCGAGGAGAGTCACCTCTTTAAAAACGATGGAAGATTGTGTAAATCCAAAGAAGTACATGGAGACTGTCAAAGCTGTGAAGTATACGTGTGGGTATGACAGTGAAACGGACAAGTTCATGATTCCATCAGCTTGCAAACAAGCTTGGGAATTCCCTGGTTAAAGTGAGCAAACTCTTAAAAGCTCAGGGATTAATCTCAAATGACAAACAGCTTGTTAAGAACGCCAGTGAGTTTCTAGAAGTCCATGAGAACAAGTGGAATGAGATGATCTCGGCTACAGCATTGAGGAACATCAGTGAAGCAAAGTGGAATGTGCCCACTATCATGCCCTTTACTGAAGACGTCCAGAAAATGCATACATATCTCAGTGAAGTGCAAGACAAGTGGTTCAAAACACTCTCTGAAAGTCCCTCTACTAAAGCCTGGATGGAGCTGGCAAAGGTGTGTCTAGCCCAGATGATTCTCTTTAACCGCCGCAGGGAAGGAGAGGTTTCGAGCATGCCTTTGTCTGCATTTCTATCAAGAGACACTTCTGATCCACATGAGGATGTGGACTGGGCACTCTCTGAAGTGGAAAAAAACTCTGCAGACACTTCACAAGGGTTATCACAAGGGGAAAGCGTGGTCGACCAGTTCCAATTCTTCTGACTCCAAAAATGCTATGTGCCTTAGAACTCCTTGTTAAGCAGAGAGAGGCTTGTGGGGTTCTGAAAAACAATCCCTATATGTTTGCAAGACCAGAAGCCATGACACATTTTCGAGGGTCAGACTGCCTCCGTGGCTTTGCTAAGGTGTGTGGCGTAAAGTGTCCCAAGTCACTGACATCTACAAGACTGCGAAAGCATGCCGCAACGCTTTCAACTGTGCTGAATATGACTGACACAGAGATGGACCAGCTGGCAAACTTTCTTGGACACGACATAAGAATCCATCGTGAGTTCTATCGACTCCCTGAGAAGACCCTGCAACTTGCCAAGATCAGCAAAGTTCTAATGGCTCTTGAGCAAGGAAGATTAGCTGAGTTCCATGGCAAGAACTTGGATGAAATTGGGATAGATCCTGATGGTGTGTTGTTTTATTTGACTTTTGTTTGATTTTCTGTTTACCATCTATTCATATACCATGTGTTTTACCATTGCTAAGCTGTACTTTGAACTTCCACAGAAAAAGTTATTGACTGTGATGAGGAAGACGGGGGCATACAAGAGAGACACTGTTCATCTACTGTTGACGGTTTGTATTACTTTCAAAATACACTACTAGATTTTGCAGTTATTCATAGTTTTCAGTCACTTAACTTGTGAAGAAACATCATAGCCAACATTAAAAAAGATTCTTCAGTATGCTGAACAAACGTTTTTTACTGAAACTGCTCATTGTGTAATGAATCAAATGCCTCCAAGCTATTCTTCAAAATGTCTTACACTAAACATTTATTCTGGAGTGAATATTTTTTGTGGAGTTTACTACTATAAAAATTATATTTCATAAGAGAAACGAGCAAATTTGTCGTAAAATGCTAGCTGATCCGCTCTCTTCTCGTGTTGGTTGTGTCATGGCACTAAACGAACCATGTCAGATTGAGTATTTAACCATTTTATTTCATGTCTTAGTTTGCTTGAGCTTATGTTTGATTAAATGTCTGCTGTAGTGTTGTCACGATACCAAAATTATGACTTCGATCACGATACCAGACTAAAATACCTCGATATCGATACCATGGGGAAAAAAGCGAAAACAGTAAAAGTAACTGAAAAATATGACAGAACTTACAATTCATTGTTTTATAAATTAATAATAAAAAAAACCTTAACTTTGTTCCTTCAATGCTTTTTTACCATTACCTTTATTAAATAAAAGAATAATAATAATTAGCAAGTGCCAGTGTGTACGTCCTTACAAAGATGTTTGCAACATTGGCATTATTATCAATCATGTTAACATTTGCTAACCTTTCACAATTCTGAACAGGTTGGGATGACCAAAATCTTATTTCATGAAACGAGTTATTTAATATATTTTAAATGTAATTTTATAATTACAATATAGATATTTAATTTAATTCTATTTTTGTTATTTAAAATAAGCAAAAAAGCTAATTACAAACAATAGAGACAAATAAAATAAACAGTGCTTCATTTCTTTTTTGAATGCTACTGTTAAATAAACCTAGTACTGTAGCTGAAAAAAATTAAGTCTTCACTCTATAAATTAATTATAGACTGATTCTTAATAAATATATAAATTTATTCAGTCAAGCATTGGGTGATTGTCTATTTTCTGTTGTTTCATCAACATTAATTACACAGAATATTATGCTGCTGGTCCGGCCCTTTAAAGGGATAGTTCACTTTGAAATTAATTTTTGGTATGTTTTTGCTTACCTCAAGGGCATCCAAGATGTAGGTGTCTTTGTTTCCGCAGTAGTTTAAATTTTGATATTTTTAGGTCAAACCGTTCTTGTCTGTCAGTCATATAATGCAGGTCTGTGGTCACTTCCTCAAAGAGCATGCAGAGAAGTCCAAATTAAACATGATTTAATGACTCGTAAATGTAAGTACACAATGATGGCCTAAGACACGAAACGAGCAGTTTGTGTGAGAAAACGAACAGTATTTATATCGTTTTTACCTCTTGTAAACACAGCCACGTCCAAGTGATCTGAGGGCGCGGGCACTTCGGTCTTTTCCGGCAAAGCGCCGGAATGCGCCGGAAGTGATCTCTTGCGCGTGTACATCACTCATACAATTGTTTTATTTTTTATTTTTTTAATTGTTTTCTTTTACGACGGTTTAAACATCCCAGATAAGCGCAAATTAGTACCATTTTAATTAGCCGTCTTACCTACAATCTCTGTTCTGTGTAAACAATGAGTGACGTACACGCGCGAGAGATCCCTTCCGGCGCTTGCCGGAAAAGACAGAAGCGCCCGCACCCTCAGGCAATACGTTCTTTGCCTCAGATCACTTGGACATGGCTGTGTTTACAAGAGGTAAAAACGATATAAATAGTGTTCGTTTTCTCACACAAACTGCTCGTTTCGTGTCTTAGGCCATCAATGTGTACTTACATTTACGAGTCATTAAATCATGTTTAATTTGGACTTCTCTGTGCATGCTCTTTGAGGAAGTGACCATAGACCTGCATTATATGACTGACAGACAAGAACGTTTTGACATAAAAATATCAAAATTGAAACTACTGCGGAAACAAAGACACCTTGACACCCAGGGATGCCCTTGAGGTAAGCTAAAACAAACCAAAAATTAATTTCAAAGTGAACTATCCCTTTAAGACCTGCACGTAGGTTTCCTAATGGAACACATACGATTTATATTTACAAACGGTTTACATTCACTAAAGACATACCTGACTGTGTTTACGTGAATACTTGCCAGTACGTACATTTTTACCTAGAATTTTGATTATTCAATCCAAATAATCCACGAAAGAGAACTGAAGTGGCAATGGCATGCTGTGTGAAAGGCGTGTGTGTTTGTGCGCTCTTCAGGTCTGAGTCCGGCAGCGCGAGCATGTCCCGCGCTTTATTACCTCATCATGCATATTTCGCTGTGCGTATATATTTTACTGTTCTGATTTCGTTCATTAGTGAATGTAAACAGTGGAAGCAGAGCTCTGCACACACGTCCTGACTCCGACTGTCACACATCGACGCAAAATAAAGAAATACTGCTCTTATTATTTAGAGTGCTGTCACTCTTAAAGTACCGGTACTAATAAAATTTCATATCGTACCGATTTTAATAGCTGGGTATCGCGATACCTTTCTAGTATCGGTATATCGTGCAACTCTAGTCTGCTGGAAAGATGCAGTTCAATTATACTTGCAATAATGAAGAATTGCACAGGTTTAGGGTTTATTGTACTTTAATGATTTTAAATAATTAGTGCATAAGTGTAATAAATTGTCTGTTGGAAACTTTTCCTTTGTCGAAGCAGAGACAAGGAGACATTGGGATATCTTTCAAGCAGGATTCTTTGAGAACTCGCTGTGCATCGCTGTAGTCATCCCAGTCTAGTCTAACTAAGGCAGTGTACCTTGTAGTTTATATACCTTTCAAGGGGGAGGGATTTACATAGAGGTGGAGACACTCTGAAACAAAGCATGTAAATGAAGTACAGAAGTCTGCTCGTTATGGAAATTCCCCAGCCCTGATCTAATCAGCATAGCAGTGTGATTCAGATGCATAGGTGATAATCCACTCAGCCTGACTATTTAACGACTGGAACAGGGGCTCCTAGAGTCATATAAAGACAAAGGCTCAATCCCAATTCATCCCTTGCCCCTACCCCTTGTTTTCGAGTGTACACCATGGCCCTTAAAACAGAGTTACAAGGGCCAAGGGGTTGAAATATTCCCCTACAAAATGGAACAACCCTTCATGAACCCGATACGTCATCAGTCGTCCTTCATGAACCCGATACGTCATCAGTCGTCCTTCATGAACCCGATACGTCATCAGTCGTCCTTCATGAACCCGATACGTCATCAGTCGTCCTTCATGAACCCGATACGTCATCAGTCGTCCTTCATGAACCCGATACGTCATCAGTCGTCCTTCATGAACCCGATACGTCATCAGTCGTCGGCGATGGCTCTGACGTTACAGAGTTTTTACAGGATTTCTACATGACAACGACTGACAATCAGCGCAGCTTCTCTTAACTTTGAGGAAACATGATGATATAACATTCATTATAACATTCCTTCCTCGAAATGTATGTCTTTTCTGTTTCGGAAAGGTAATTTATTATACAATTTCTTCATTTAAATGACTCTATTATTATCATAAGAGTAAATAAAGTGCATGGTGGTGTCATCTGGGGCTAAATTTAAATGTTTAACCGTTTGTGAAGCATCTCGCCGGTGATTCGCGATGCATTCTGTGAACTTTCTCGTAGCCCTCCGTTTGGAGTGTGTCTCTGAAAAGGGCTATGTAGCCCTACCCCTTCAGCCCTACCCCTCGATCTCAACAAGACTCGGGACACCCTACCCCTAGACGTGAACGTGCAAAACGGAGGGGTAGGGCCAAGGAGTGAATTGGGATTGAGCCAAAGAGTGAGTCTCAGTAATCTGACTCATTTAACCTACAATAGAGAGAAACAGGACTGGCAGGAATCTCTTGCTGGAAAACTCTGATATAATCATCATTTATAACTCAAATGCAAAATTCAGTCTACTAAACTTTCTCAGTTTATATACTATTGTATTGGAACCTAAATTAAACATTTAATAAATTTGTAACACAACAATTGTCAGCATTCTATAGTACATTTAAAGTGTATATCTTTCTGAAAATTTTTAACTTTGATTATTTTCCATAGAACCATCTTCAGAGGTGGCACTTCCTCCTACCGAGAGGAATGACATGCTGCCACCACCCAAGAGACCACGCAGACCACCATCAGATGAAGAGATGCCTTCAGGAGCCAGTGCTGTGAGGCCTTCTTCCAAAGGTGAACTCTTTACACATTTCTAAAACTAAATTAGACAATTTAGGAGCACTTTGATACCCAGATCTCAGACCAGATCACTAAATGCTGATTTTGTTTTTCGCTGTTTCCCTTTTTGATACGTTTCCACCAAAACTTTAGCGATTTGAACACTTTGCAACTAAATTGTTCCTCTACACATGAATTTCAATATCATAATGCTCAGGAACCCATCTGTGGTTGTTTAGAGGGTTACTTGGTTGATGCTAGAATCTACTAGGTGCTTTGTGGCACTAGTAGGAACTGTAGCTGTTCTAATAATTGAAATATCAGGAATAACTATCTGGCGAGCTCCGGAGAGGGCGGCGCGTCTTGGACGGTGAGAGCGGCGAGAAGTTGAAATCAGGTCAACTTTATGGTAATGAGCAATGACGTGGTTTGGCGGCAACCAATCGGAATGTAGAAGTGCTTCGTTTGAGAGGATTCCAGAGAACGCAGTCAAGTTACTTTTAGGTTCCGACCACATTATTTCCCAAGCAAAATAGAGGAGAGATTGATTAATTGAATTTGATAAGAAGGCACGCAACACTATTTATAGGCAAAGTTTTTGCGCTAGAACACTTGTTTTTCAGCGGGAATGCAAATTAGAATAGCACTTAACCATGAACACAAAAGCCACACCACACAAATGGCTTTTAATTGGTTTATTTCATTAGCAAACATGTCACTATAATTAAGTTCTTTCCATTGATCAATTTTCTGCAAAAATAACTATTGACGTGCTTGTTTGCTTTCGTGCCCCTTTAAATAAAGTTTTAAAAAGACCAAGTATTCGATCTACATCAGAGTGTCCACGAATCTTTCCACGGCGTCGCTGGCAGGGCTGGCAGAGCGGCGGCGGTGTGAACATAGGGTATCTCCTGGAGAAGTTTGAGTGGATAGATGCATAAAAATTACTTGCAGCCAAGACATTGATCCTAATATATTTTCCTTTTCCCCAATGATCATTTCAGGCCAAGTGACAATGTAAAAATCACTGTTTGATTGACAGTGTAATTCTATTTATAGATAGTGCAAATAATTTCTCTTGCAATATAGATGCTGACTAAAGATTTTTCTAGTTGACTAAGTTTAAAATGAATGACTACTAATCACATTTTTATACTAATAAGCCTTAACTAATAATAATGAGCCTTTAATTGCCTATATAATATAAAGCCTAATCAGCGCTCAAGCGCACATAAAGCTCCACAGCGCACCGGCAAACATTGAACCATCATTACTAAACATTGTAATAATTTATTGGTAATGTTTTGGGCTGCAGAGATTAAGTCAACGATGCTGACTCATCTCCACAGTAATGCGCATATATGCACGTTTCATACGGATTACATAATCTGAGAATATTTATTTTACACTTGAATTGGTTCCTTTAAAAGCAGACATTTCAAGCATTCTATAGATATATTTATCGTGTGTGAGGTGAGTATATGCTGAGTTTCGGCTCATTTCTGTGACGCTCAAGTTTACTGAGACAGCAGAAAGCACATCCTGATTGTTTTCATTATTTTACAAAAGCAAAACATTTTGTAGTTATTGTGAGTTTACAGAAATAATAGAAAATGAAATTTGACCCTTTACAGTTTGCATTACTCTTATCTATATGAATAAAAGCACAAGAGTATTGTAAGTAAAATGATGGCGCCGGCGCCTGTATGTACTGCAGTAAAGCGTCTCTCCACACACACACACAGATATGAGTCTAATAATAACACATTTATCAGGTTCACATTAGAGTGAGCGACTTGTAAGGTTAATACTACTCGCATGTTTCAAGTGATAAGCCATATTTAAGGTCAATGACTGATAGGCGAATGTTTGGATTTCCTGCCGACTGCCGTTATTGATCTGTCCGTCACAGCCTGCATGATTTCCTGCGGGGGTTTCCCTGCGACTAACTGACTAATAAAATCGTGGTTAGCTATTAGAGGACAGACCTAATAAATACTGATAATAGGATTTAGAACTTTGGATTGGAATTCCAGTACACACACTTTCTCATTTCAATAGTTTTTTCTGTCCACTTTTAGGTAAAAGAACCCAGAAGACACCCTGGCAGCAGACAGAGGTGCAGGCGGTTGAAAGGCACATGCAGCGATTCATCACATCGCTCACTGTACCAGCAAAGAGCGACTGTGAGAAATGTTTGAAAGCTGAACCAGGAGCGCTGAAGAACCACGATTGGAAGACTGTAAAATTTTACATTTATAATCGTATTACAGCTTACAAAAAGAAATTGCAGTGCAAATAATAATAATGTGAAGATCCAACTCTGTCATGGCAGGTTTTGTTCAAGATGTTAAAAGGTTAAAGATGTTTTTGGGTTTACTAACCCTTTAAAACTACAGAAACACGTGTAGGCTATAGAATAACTTTATTTGAAATATTTTATGATGACCACCAGTCGGAAAGCATTGGTCGAACAAAGTTATTTTATGGTTGTAGTTTGTTTAAATCCACATGTATGTGAAAGCATGTGTGAAAGTTATATATATTTTTTTTATACTTTTAATATCAGGACTTTGTTTTGACTCCATTTGAGTTATTTTGTTAAGTTGAACTCAATAAAAGTTGAATTCAGCAATTGTAATGTAAATTAATGTATTGAAGCTCAATTACGTAGTAGATTTTTTTAAATACGTATCAGGTGAATGAGTAGCAGCTGAAGCTGGGAGGGTGACTGAAAAATTACAATTATAGAAAGAATAGTTTGAAGTGGAAAGGTTTGAATGTTTGACTTGTGGTTATGAAATGGGTTGGAAAATATCCAGAAAATAATTCACTACTTGCATGCAGTCCTCCATTCACATACAATCCACTTCTATCACACTACTATTCCAATCAAACGTAGGAACAATCCATCGATCCAAACAAATATTCTGCATGTTGAGGAGATGATTACAAGCACAACACTAGGGCCTGGTTTCACAGACAGGATTTAGATTAAACCAGGATTAGGCCTTTAGTTCAATTAGAACATTTAAGTAGCTTTTTTTAACGTTTCTTAGAAATAAACATTACTGGTGTGCGTCTTGAGACAAAACAATGGTACTTGGACACAATGGACTTAATTTAAGATGTGCTTTCAGTTAAAACGGCTTAAACACGGACTTTAGTCTGAGACTATCTTAAGCCAGGTCTGTGAAACCAGCCATAGGTATTCTATGCAAGAGTGAAGCTTTGCATCACTGGCACCATTTGCAGGCCTCACTATCTCTCCACATTAACTAATCGAAGTTTTGTACCAATGTATATTTTAATTCTACTTGGTTGTAGATTCAACCCATTTTTAAGGGCAAATGGACAAATGCAATCTGAGGATTTACTTTATATAAATGCCTATTATTTGTCAAATATTGATAGAACAATAAGTATATCTAGGTCCCCACAAATCAAATGGGAGGCTGTGTGAATTATGCAAATTAGGTCCCCACAAATCAAATGGGGGTTGTGTGAATTATGCAAATATTATGCAAAGTAGGTCCCTATAAGACATGTCCACTCGATGTTTCAAAGGTCCCCATTGCACATGGTCAAATCATTACTTCATCAATTCAGATATTTGAAGGCGTGTATAAGTTATCAATGCTATGGTAAGTATCCCTAATTTTTTTTATACCTCTAGAACCTTTAGAAAGGGTGGTCCCCACAGGTGATGGTCATAAAGTTGGTCCCCATCCAACATGGAAACCAGTATGTGTGAGAGTGAGTGTGTGTGAGTGTGTGTGTGTGTGAGAGTGAGTGTGTGTGTGTGTGTGTGTGAGTGAGTGTGCGTGTGTGCGTCCAAAGTGTGTGTGAGTGTGTGTGTGTGTGTGTGAGAGAGTGTGTGTGTTATTTAGTACTTCAAAGCGTTCTCTGTCAAATATGGATGCCATGGAGTCCGTCCATTTCCTGCGCATCTGAGCGCTGCCCTGTACTACATCAAGACAGACATTACAAGAGCATTATTGCTTCTCTCCGGCTCTCTAGAACTGCTAATTAAAAGCAAACATCAGGATAAAAAACAGAAATGGGCAAAACGAACACGACCAACGTCTTAAACGTGCTCCCGAAAAGCCATTAATAAAAAAGAATCAATGTTGGAGATGGAAAAGAGCAGCTCAAACTGGCGGATACAAAATCCACGTTCAAGCTGCCCAGGAAATCCACCAATCATTCCACTAGGAGGCAGGACGCGGGAGAACAGACTCGCCCGCAAAGGAGCAATCTTGTTTGACATCACCCAATCCTGTGCCCGCATTAGTCCGGAGAGGCCCGGGGTTCCTTCTACAAGCCCCGGATCAGGTGACTGCGATTCATCTGGTTTAAACAGTCCAAAAGAGCCAGCGCGCAGATATCTAAAGCACATTCCAGGGCATCATTAGTGTATAGCTGTGATGTTGTGCTCATTCATCACGGCCGACCGTGGACTCAGACGGAGAGGTCAGCGCTCCACGCGGGTGATTACAGTCACTACGTGTTGAGCTGAGATGAAACAAATGCTGCGAGGAGTTCGAAGTGATTTGACACATTACAACGGCACTTATATGTAATTTTCTAAAGTGGGCTGAAATACATTAGCAGAGGATTAGAGCGTTACTCAGGGGAGAGACTCTGAGTCCACATGTTTGAGCCCTGGAATACACAGAACATTCTTTTCCCACTTTTGGTGAAGATGACCGCTGGACACCCTTAATGTACTTCACTGTATACTAACTAGCGGTCGACCGAAATGGTTGTTTGTTTATTGGCTGTTCGATGTTGAAATCTGGATAGCAGGGTGCTGATATACTGTGAGATACGGGGCATTCCTACTGTACAATTTGGTGACATTTAAGTCCCCTGTAAATGTTATGGTATTTATAAAGTGTAACTTTTCCATTTTATTCCTGTTTTCCTTTATTTTGTGATGATAATCAAACGTGGTCAAGCATCTATAAGCAAATGTATTTTTACGGATATAAAATAATTACTATACGTTTACCAATAAGTTACACCTGGATATCCTTCACAGCCACGCAGTTGTCAATTTTGCCCATTGAATGTCCGAGCTGTTATTGCCCACCTGACCCAAAGGACATCTGAATTCGTTAGGTCGTTCAGTTTGATCTGTATCACTTATATCATCTTTACCATATACAGTTAATGATAAAACAAAGATTGTACGTTTATTATATTTGTATTTTTTTCAAAAGTTTCATAGCAGAAAGTCCCCGAATTGTAGAAATGACCCATACGGTATATAATTTAATAAAAGCACGAGAAAAAGAAAGAAAAAAAAAAAACACATTACAATTAGGGATTGGCATTTTGTGTAATTTTGTCATTGCGTACTCGAACACATACAAAAAAAAAAAAAAAAAAAAAAATTAATAATAATGATAATTTCAACCTTCAACCCCCCGTTTTTTCTTATGGAAAAAATTAGCACTATCCATAAATAACATCTAGATCCAAAAATGACAAACAAAAAACAAAACACTTGCACTTACAGACAGAAACTAATATTTCAAGTGTTTTGAAGCGATGTAATCACAATAAATAATGACACTTTGGGGTGAACTATTCATTTAACAATGTATGGACAGTGCCAACCAATACATGTATATTTGTTTACAGCATTTATTAATCTTTGTTAATGTTAGTTTATAAAAACACAAGGAAACGCCGATTAATTAAAGCTGAACGAGTACTCGATTAATCGATTATTTGTGCACATTCCTATTTTCAAATAAGGTACCATTTGCTAACATTAGTTAATGCAATAATGTACTTATAAAGAACGGTACATCAGTTTACAGCATTTATTAATCTTTGTTAATGTTAGTTTAGAAAAACACAAGGAAAAGTCGAATAATTAAAGCTGAATGAGTACTCGATTATTCGATTATTTGTGAACTTCCCTATTTTAAAAAGGTACCATTTGCTATCAATAGTTAATGCATTATTAGATATCAAGAACTTATAATGAATGGTATATTTGTTTACAGCATTTACTAATCTTTGTTAATGTTAGTTTATAAAACACACAAGGCAAAGTCGAATAATTACAGCTGAACGAGTACTCGATTAATCGATTATTTGTGAACATCCCTATTTGAAATAAGGTTAAATTTGCTAACTTTAGTTAATGCATTATTAGATATTAAGAACTTACAATGAACGGTATATTTGTTTACAGCATTTATTAATCTATGTTAATGTTAGTTTAGAAAAACCCAAGGCATAGTCAATAATTAAAGCTGAACGAGAACACGATTAATCGATTATTTGTGAACATCCCTATTTGAAATAAGGTTCAATTTGCTATCAATATTTAATGCAATAATGTACTTATGAAGAACGGTACATCAGTTTACAGCATTTATTAATCTTTGTTAATGTTAGTTTATAAAAACACAAGGAAAAGCCGATTAATTAAAGCTGAACGAGTACTCGATTAATCGATTATTTGTGAACTTCCCTATTTTAAAAAGGTACCATTTGCTATCAATAGTTAATGCATTATTAGATATCAAGAACTTACAATGAACGGTATATTTGTTTACAGCATTTAATAATCGTTGTTAATGTTAGTTTATAAAAACACAAGGAAAAGCCGATTAATTAAAGCTGAACGAGTACTCGATTAATCGATTATTTGTGAACATCCCTATTTGAAATAAGGTTCAATTTGCTATCAATATTTAATGCAATAATGTACTTATGAAGAACGGTACATCAGTTTACAGCATTTAATAATCTTTGTTAATGTTAGTTTATAAAAAAACACATTTGGTCATTGTTAGTTCATGTTAGTTTATAGTGCATTAACTAATGTTAATATACAGTGCACTGTTTGGCCAAAATAAGGTGCATACTCTAATATTTCGTTGGATCACCTTTAGCTTTGATTATGGCTAACATTTGTCGTGGCATTGTTTCGACAACCTTATGCAACGTTGCTGAGCCGAGACGTGCCCAACTGAAGCAACCCCAGACCACTAAGAACGCATTACCATATGTTGAAATTAACATTACCTATGATTAATAAATGCAGTAAAAGTATTGTTCCTTGTTAGTTCATGTTAACTAAATGTTATGCCTTATTGCAAGTGTTGAAAAGAAAAGACACTTTTATTTTTTAAAACAGAAAATTGGGATTATACATTGAGAAGGCTGCTGGTAGATTACAGGAAATGACTGTTACACATTTGTTTATTGGCCAATCAGCAACCGTTATTGGTGAATTATGGCCAAACATTCATATTTTGATAATGCATATCGTTTCTGTGTTGGACATAAAAGACTTTAGGATAAAACGCAATTATAGGCTTTTCCAGTGCGTCCCACGCACAAATGCATTTCTGTTATTACAGCTAAGTGACACATCTGTATGTAATGACATCTGATGCTTGTGACTGCTGGTCATTTTCTCCGTGGTGATGTCTATGGGAAACTTACAGTATGTGGCAGAGGTGTGGTCATTTTCTGGGCATATTGTCAACACAAACACGCATTAATTCACACATGAGGTCTAGTCTTGCACTTTAAGGGTGTAATTTTAGAGCAAAACTGACCTGCAAATCTACTATGAAAATCTTTTTCCACTAAAAAATACTGAAATCTTTGTGTTTGCTGTCATTCGTCCGCTCTCAGCTGTGGGTGAAAAGAGGAGAGCGTTTTACTGTGTTTATGCTAATAAAAACCAAATGTGTTTTTGTTACTCGAAGGTAAAGGACAAGTGCACAACCTCCCGCCATACACATAACATTTACATATACGTCTAAAAGAGGCCTTTCACACACACTGTCATGCAGTTACTAAGATCCAAATTATGATCCGTCAATGCTTGGCAGCTCCATACTGCAATTGTTTTCTAGCATAATCAGTCAGATACAGCGGCGAGCGTTTTGGGTTGTCTTTCAGTCTCAGCAGGCAGTAATTACGCAAACCGCCCCGTCTTTCAGCGGGTGAACACATGCAGATGTTTCCCGCCTTTGTTTTGTGCTATCGGAGTGCTTCGCTGCCATCATTAATATATAATCTGAATGACATTATGTTGATGCTCAAGGGTAAATCAGACTGCTTCAATAGTCTGCAGAGAAACAATCAAATACACAATTGTAGAAATGAATTCTTGAACAACACATTGAACACACGCGGTTGCATTGTTCGTACTAGATGAGTATTTAGTTAACTAGCTATAAACATGCCGAATAAATGTAACCAGCTCAGCAATATTTTCTGCAAAGTGCTGCTCCGTCATGATAGTTGTTGACCAGAAAGGAAAAAACGGACTCTAAAAGGAAAACCGTTTACGCTAAGTCTCTTACCGTGGTCTGTGATTTTGCAGGAAACCAAATACAGCTCCTTCAAACTCCGGCCCTCTTTAGCGATGATCTCCACACATCTGTCAAACACAAAACAAAGGGACAGAAAGGGTTGAAGGTCATTAAAATTCATATAGGTCACTTCGGTGAGTTCTATCAGGTGGTGAGGGTTTGACAAGTTAGATTTGGCAGTCATCCCTGCTGGCAGATACCGTAATTACACCATTATGTTTGGAAAAAAACATAATTTTCCATTGACAGCCATTCAAAAATAAAAATGCACAGTATGGGCCAATGACTTGAAGCAATTGTTTTTGTCTGTATCTAATGTAATTTAGTTGTAACCGTCTGGGGACAGCAAAATAAATAAATAAATATATTAATTAAATTCACATTAAAAAGATACATTCTTGAGAAGTTTACATACATTTAATTTGAAGTCATTAAAACTCATTTTATACCCATTCCACAGATTTCATATTAGCAAACTATAGTTTTGACATCATGGGGAAATCAAAAGAAATCAGCCAAGACATCAGAAAAAAAACTGTGGACCTCCACAAGTCTGGTTCATCCTTGGGAGTAATTTTCGAACACCTGAAGGTGCCACGTTCATCTGTACAAACAATAGTACACAAGTATAAACACCATGTGACCACACAGCCATCACACCACTCAGGAAGGAGACACATTCTGTCTCCTATAGATGAACGTAGTTTGGTGCGAAAAGTGCAAATCAATCCCAGAACAACAGCAAAGGACCTTGTGAAGCAGCTGGAGGAAACAGGTGGACGAGTATCTAGATCCACAGCAAAACGAGTCCTATATCGACATAACCTGAAAGGCTGCTCAGCAAGGAAGAAGCCGCTGCTCCAAAACCACCATAAAAAAGCCAGACTACAGTTTGCAAGTGCACAAGGGGACAAAGATCTCACTTTTGGGGAAATGTCCTTTGGTCTGAGGAATTATGTTCGGAGGAAAAAGGGTGAGGCTTGCAAGCCGAAGAACACCATCCCAACCGTGAATCATGGGGTGGCAGGATTGTGTTGTTGGGGTGTGTGGCAGGGCGGAGGGCGGGGCCGTATATGTGTATATATACAAACCCGGTCCCTTATCAGGCAAATTAAGCCTCCTAGAGGGATAAAGGCCGATGACAGACGGTGGTGCGACGAGAGAGAGAGATAGTTTACGGACATGTCTGTCATGTGTCTCTCTCTCCTGATCACGACCCCGCCCCGCCCTCCGCCCTGCCACAGGGTGCTTTGCTGCAGGAGGTGCACTTCACCAAATAGATGGCATCATGAGGAAGGAAAACGATGTGGATATATTGAAGCAACATCTCAAGACATCAGACAGGAAGTTAAAGATCGGTCACAAATGGGTCTTCCAAATGAACAATGAACCCCAAGCACACCTCCAAAGTTGTGGCACAATGACTTAAGGACAACAAAGTCAAAGTATTGGAGTGGCGTCACAAAGTCCAGACCTCACTCCAATTGAACATTTGTGGGCAGCACGTGTGACAAAGATTACATTTCTGCGAACTCGACAAATGTTTTTGCGTCAACCGAAGCAACTGCCATTGAGATGAATGTGAATGCTAACAGATATCTCTCTATATACCCAGTATTAGTTAGCTACAATCGCTCAGATATGTCATCTCACATTAACAAATACTTTAATATAAGTGGCTGTAATTCCTTCACCTGAGCGTAATTCCATCACACGCTCCTGACTGCAGTTTCCCTGAAACCTGATAATTAAACGTGATTCGCCAGCGGCTCTTTTCTTCTCCAGTGATCCCATATCGGCACCTCAAAAGCGTTTGGGAAGAAAATAATAATTTAATTAAATCCACTCTGATTAAAAACTAAAGTGCTTTCACATGGAAAAAGCCTCCGTGCTGAAACTTCTAATGCGCCGGCTTCAAAGGCGTGTTAGCGCCGCTGCGGTATTGTTCAGGCACTGGAGAGCATGTGCATGCTGAAGAACTGCACGAGTTTAAGAGATTCACTTTAAACAATTGTAATGAGTCGCATGTTTGCCAAAATTCATTGTGATCTGTTTTGAGACCATTAACCTACTATGACATGATCATTGTATGGCTTCTAAATACACAGGTCAATTTGACATGTTCATTTAGTGCAATTAATTCAAATAACAATTGCAAATGCAATTAATCATGCCCCGACTCATGCATAAATTCTGTTGTATGCAATTTTGTAATCATTGCATCCTACTGGAGCAATTAAAAACGGTTCTAGATCACATCAAATTGCATTGCTCGTGTTTTCTGGAGTCTAAGAAAGATGTTTTTGCATTTTAATGTTTTCTGTGCATTAAAAAAGTGAATTATGCTGCTACTCTTTCTAAGGTCCTTTGGGGACTTTTCTCAGCAAGTATTGACATATGCAGCTAATTCAGTTCATTAATTGGCATATCATGTAATTAATAGGGCTGGGTAAAAATATTGATTTTCCGATGCATCACAATCTCAATATCGATATCGATTCATTAATCCAAAGATCAATCTTTTTTCGTTTTCACCCCAATTTGTAACGCCCAATTCACAATGCGCTCTAAATCCTCGTGTTGTGTAGTGACTCGCCTCAATTCGGGTGACAGAGGACTTGCTTCCGCGTCTGAGACCGTCAATTCGCGCATCTTATCTCGTGGCTTGTAGAGTGTTACTGTGGAGACGTTGCGCGTGTGGAGGCTTCACGCTATTCTCCACAGCATCCATGCACAACTCACCACACGCCCCACCTAGAGCGAGAACCACATTATAGCGACCACGAGGAGGTTACCCCATGCGACTCTACCCTCCCTATCAACCGGGCAAATTTGGTTGCTAAGGAGACCTGACTGGAGTCACTCAGTACGCCCTGGATTCAAACTCGTGACTCCAGGTCTGATAGTCAGCGTCAATACTCGCTGAGATACCCAGACTGAACAGATGCTATTCTTAAAGAGACAGTACGGGTTTAATACTTGTTCTACATATAAATGTAAATACTTGTAAATAGTATATATATATATATATATATATATATATATATATATATTAGTGCTGTCAGTCGATGTAAAGTCTTTTACAAATTTTTTGTAGTTAATCATGATTAATCGCAAATCCTTCAACAATATAAACATAGAAATGCACTAAATTATCACCAATTCAAGTAACATTAAATGTTTCCCAAAGTCTAATTGCGAGTTTGACTAATTGAAAGAACTATTCCTCATATAGGTTGCATAATAATTGCATTAAATCTCTTAAACTCTCATCCTCCTCAATATTAATCTGCCGGTAGACTGTGGTTATCCGCTTTGTTACAGCAATCGTGAAGCTGCGTTCATGATTAGAGTCAAAACGTCAACGCCTTTGAACTTTGAACTCACCATGAAAATCGTTTGCAAACAAAAACGTCTCATTCTCCGTCATTTTATCACTGACAGGAAAGCGCTGTCTGAGATTCTTTTATATGACCGAGACATCAACCTCCGGCTCTATCATATGAGCGAGCGTAACGGTCAACTAGCGTGTTACAATCGCCCATAGAACGTCTTTGTGACCGGCGCGTTATGCTGTTTTATGCTAATCTTGTAGACTCCCCTTTGTAGAAGGTCTCTGGTGCTGTGGTGTGTGTGTGAGTGTAATTACTCGGGACGGACACGTTAAAAAGGTTCCTTGTGTTTATGCTGTATTAACGGTAAATGCGTTAATGGCGATTAAGTCAAATTAACATGTTAATATTTTTTAATTTATAGCATGCGTTAATGCACTAATTCCGACAGCCCTAATATATATATATATATATATATATATATATATATATATATATATATATATATATAATATATATATATATATATATATATATATATATATATTTTTTTTTTTTATTATAATATTATTATTTATTTATTTTTAAAGTTAAACTGTAACCAAAATAGTGAAAAACTAATGATACATTTTTAATTAATATTTTCAGTAATGTATGATGTTAGAAGCTCCTTGTATAACAGCATTAGCTGAAAGTGCATTTCTTTCATATGCAAGCACAATGGACATTTTGGGTTCTATTTTCGTGACCGCGCTAGGCGCAACTTCATGATCGTGTGCAATCTCATTTTCGGTTGCTGGTTCGATCCCCACAGCCACCACCATTGTGTCCTTGAGTAAGGCACTTAACTCCAGGTTGCTCAGGGGGGATTGTCCCTGTAATAAGTGCTCTGTATAATACATTGGTAATCAGAAGGTTGCTGGTTCGATCTCCACAGCCACCACCATTGTGTCCTTGAGTAAGACACTTAACTCCAGGTTGCTCTGGGGGGATTGTCCCTGTAATAAGTGCTCTGTAAGTCGCTTTGGATAAAAGCGTCTGCCAAATGCATAAATGTAAATGTAAATGTAAATTTTTGGCTTTCAATAAATGCATTTTTAAAGCAAAATCGACTGGTTGAAGTGAAATCCACAGCTTAAAAGCCCTGATTTGTGTGCCACTTGATCAATATAATCAATAACACTTACACTTGAGTGTGTGTGCGCTGCAGTAAACGGCACGCTCCTCAAACTCTCCGTTTCCATATCCTCTACATATTGCATTACTGAATATTGAGAATAAAACTCCATTGTAACAGCCCGTCCTCTCGGCTCCAATTTATTTTTTAATCTTCTATGAAAACCCATTGAGAAAGCCATTGTTGATCCATCAACCTGAGAGCTGCTCTTCTGGAGATGTTCACAGTGTAATTTACGGAAACTGTTTGTGGGACTAATCGTATTTCTACGTCTCTTGTCCAGGCACTTTACCCCCACGAGTGACCCGATCCGGCCTAGAGATAATCACAGCGGTCCATCTGGCACAACGGACCGCCCGCGCCAGACTAGGCGAGAACATGAGAGCAACTCTGTGGAATCTTTTCATATGAAAGTATCAGAGTTTCAGCATTAGTGACGATCGCGGCTAACAAACGAGCACATCCACCGGCTGGCGTCAGGCGCTCCTCACGAGAGCTTGTTACCGCAGGCCCAGCACGCCAGGGTCAGGACAAAGTTCATTAGGATTGACGTCTACAAATGGCACGGGCGGTTTTATGGGCAGCACTGGATGTGATTTGACGAGCTGATGAGGAAACTGAATCACTGGAGTCACATTAAAGAAGCCCAAGTGATTGAGACGCCCGTCCTGACTCTTGAGCGACTGATCCATTGAGCTTCATTAATGTGAAAAATGAAAAACAAAGAAAAGAGATGCAAGCTGTTAGAATTGTGTTCATTTGAACTCATGTATAGGAGCTGATGGTGTCGAGACTTTTTTGACTGTTTGACAGCCCTAATACTTTCATTGCAGGACATTTTGGAAACACTTTTGGTTACTGTGTCCTTGTTACACATACTGCATGTATCGACTATAGTAATAACAGTCACTTATGCATTGTTATGAATTATTAACTACTCTTCTGGACTAGGCAACTAAACTAAATCCTTGTTTTATCGACTGTTGCTGGGTTTTTCTATTCACATATTTTCATGCAAATTTTGGGATATTGCATTAAACATACAGGCATAAAAAACTAGTATGATTGAACGAATTTACCAAATATATTCCTATAGGAACGTGTGTGAATATATATATATAAATGTGACTGATCTAGTCACCTGAATGCATAATTCACTCATATCATAATAGCATAGCATCTGAAATGTTGCTCTAGTATTTCTGAAATCAAAACACTTGGCTAATTTTATCTTACAGGAATGTTTGCAACTTGGATGCAAACATGACTTGTGTTACTGTGTGTCGTTTGCTTTGTGTAATAAACGGAAAAGGCCAAATATATATATATGTAATTGCATGAAAGTGAAAACAAAGTGAGCCTGGAGCACTTTGCATTTGTGAAGCATGCTATAAGCGAACCGCCTTCATTTAAAACATCCCCAAAACTAATCAAGTGTCTCCCAGAGACTAAACCGTTTCAAAACTGCCGTTTATGACATCAAAAGAAAAATCACTTTCTTAATTAGAACTTTTGTTAAAAAAAATAAATAAAATAGAATTACTGGAGAAGCAAAATGACATCAGATATTAAGACTATTTCATCTCACAACATTTTGAGAGGTTTGTGCTTAAAGGGACAGTTCACCCAAAAATGATAATTCAGTCATTGTTTCCTCACCGCTGTGTTGTTGTAACTCTATATGACTTTCTTTCTTGTTCTGAACACAAAGGGAGAAATGGTGAATAAATGTTGTGCTCAGTGATGTCATACAATGGCAGTTTATGGTGACACCTCTTCAAGCTTCAAAAGAACACAAAAGTATCATTCAGACGTCTAATTAATTATTCATGAGACTCATGATTGTTATGAAAGTATACGATAAGATTTGGTGAGAAACAAACTGAAATCGATGAATTGATGCATTTCTATGCCCAGCCTTTTTTTTTTTTTTAATGGAGTACTCCGAAATCAAACAGAAACATAGAGGATGCTACAGTCACACTGTGTCCCGATGGATAAACAAACTGAAATCTGATGTGTTATTTAGTGTAAGTGTTCACAGACCGATGATCTCCTGTGTGTGTTCATGATAGGACACGAGAGCAACAGTTCACACACACCCCTCACGACATTGGGGCGTTCAAGAGAAAACTTGTTGTGTTTATCTAAAAACAGTGATAGTGACAACAGAACACAACTGCACACAAAACAGAGAACAGAACTTACTAAACATGTCTGAAGAGTTTGATGCATTTCTATGCCCAGCCTTATTTTTTTGAGAGTTTTTGGACTAGTGCAGTTAACAGTGGATCGGAGTTACCCGTGCGATGCTAAAAATAGAAAACAAACGATCGATAGACGGTACCGTCACTCATCACGGCTGGTTAGGACAAAAACTCTGATTAACATAGAAAATATACATTTAATGTCTGTCGTTTGACATCAGTTTAGGACAAAGTGTGACTGTAGCGTCCTCTGTTTGATTTCTGAGTACTCCATTAAAAAAAAGGCTGGGCATAGAAATGCATCAATTCATCGATTTCAGTTTGTTTCTCACCAAATCTTATCATATACTTTAATAACAATCATGAGTCTCATGAATAATTAATTAGACTTCTGAATGATACTTTTGTGTTCTTTTGAAGCTTGAAGAGGTGTCACCATAAACTGCCATTGTATGACATCACTGAGCACAACATTTATTCACCATTTCTCCCTTTGTGTTCAGAACAAGAAAGAAAGTCATATAGAGTTAAAACAACACAGCGGTGAGGAAACAATGACTGAATTATCATTTTTGGTTAAACTAATCACTTAAAACAAGAAAACACTATTTGATAAAAGGGTAAATAAATAAAGTGCATTTTCTTACCCCATTAGCCCCATTAAGCCAATGTTTTTTCTTTCTTTATTGTGCGAAGCATAAACCTGATTATATATGGTTGGATTTTTCTGAAAACACTTAATATTTATTGAAAATACTGATTAAGATGTCATTATATGTATATTTATTTTTTTGCAGTACAAAAGCAGCACAGACCCTGTCAAACACGCTTTCAGCTGCGTGGATATTCTCTCAACTCACAAACTATCTGTCAATGCAAACTCTGGATGAAGAGTTAGAAGTATAAACGAGTACTCTTGTAAGGGCTGGTGCATCTCAGCACACGTATAACACACGCGTGATCTGAGAAACCACTGCTGATGACATGTAACTAATGCAACTAATTGAACTAATGATGCGGATGCTTTATATATTTCCACTTATCAATTGTGATTTTAAATAACCACCATAATGCGGTTTGTGTGTTTCCTCGGCTAACTCATCTCGGCTAATTTCCCATTCTGGTTGTAGAGGGCGGCCATGACTCAAGGCCATGATGTCCATTAAAGGGACATTAAAGTTGTTTCCATGACAACAAAGACACTCCACAGTCGGCCAATTAGGTTGAGAGCAAAGGCGAGCGAGTTTGCCCAAAAACAGCACAGGCCGGTTTAACCGTTAGAGAGGAAACAAGCCAATTAAGCGTTTGATAAAGGCCGAACGTAACGACGGGACATTTATGCGTCATTATAATCACGGTCAATCAATTATAACAATAAAAGCTTCACCGGTTTATAAAATCAAGCAACTTTGTTAGTTTTATATATCAGGACTGCAAGAAATACTTGATAAAATCAGTTGACAATGAATCATAGTTACAGTACAGTTCTGTGAAAAAGTATTTGCCCCCATCTTATGTTTTTGTGTGCATCTTATCTAAATCTACAGTAAACCGAATTATGTATTTATGGCGTGTGTTTTGTCTGTTTTTGGGTTAGTTAACTTTACACTTTTAAAGACGCTTAAGTGTAAAGTTTTGAACAAAGTTAAGAAGTACTTCACTGTGATTAAGTCCAAGACCGTACGAGTTCATCGTGAGACTAGAGCGAGACCGCAGGGGTCACACTGGGGTCACCGTGCTGGAGAGACAATAATAAACCCGTCAGGAGTCAGAGGAACATCAGATGTGAGAGAATGACCCTCCTCCTGACACCTGATGCTGCAGAGACACGCAACGCAACCAATCAGATCGCTGGACAGCTGTCCGGTGCAGTGACCTCATCGCTCAGCAGGCTGCGAGAGACACAGGACAGGCAGTCAAGGGCACGGGGACGGTGTCAACTCATAGACGCTTTCAACATACTCTAATGGACTGATAGAAGCAATAAATCCTCTTCAATGTATAATCTACATACACAACATTTTTCTTTGATTTCTTAACTCATCGTCCCCCTCAAGTTATCTACAACAGATACTGTGGAGACAAATGTGCTTGCTAGAGGTTGCACCGACTAGTCGACTACTTGTGTCCGGTGCAAATTTTTCTTTCGTGAAATGTATCTGCCCAAATGACATTGACAAGGTGGAAAACTGCGCATCTGATCATGTGACTCGTTGTGCATGACACCGGAGACTCACGCTACTCTCCACACGCCCCATTGAGAGCGAGAACCACTAATCACCACCACGAGGAGGTTACCCCATGTGACTCTACCCTCCCTAGCAACCGGGACAATTTGGTTGCTATGGAGACCTGGCTGGAGTCACTCAGCACGCCCTGGATTCAAACTCACAACTCCAGGTGTCATCGTCAGCGTCGATACTTGCTGAGATACCTAGACTCCCTGTATATTTATATTTTAATAATTTGTTTGTCATCATTATTATAATCAAAATGCAACTTGGTAAAAATACAAAAATTCTACTTTATATTATATCATGAAATTGCATGCATAATAATGATATGAGCGATCACTGTTTTAAATAATGTGTGTAATTTACAAGTAATAACATTGAGTTTACATTCATTTGTATAAGAAACACTAAAATAGGTTACTGTCACTTTAAGAGTTCAACGAGCGGCTCACAGTGTTCCGGTTCAGCGAACATTAACAAGAATCTCTCGGTTTCTTAAACACATCCATACTGTGAGATTAAAATGTATATTTATTGAAAGTGGAGTCGCTTCATCTTTGATGGACACACATTACACGGAGGAAACGATCTGTTTCAAACATCAAAACAAGGAGATTTTCCAGGTATTCCGGGTCTTACATTTCTAAAAGCAAAATTAAGGGCCTTGTGTGACCCCTGTGAACAGTGCAGAATAAAGTGTAGTGGTGGTAAAATCAGCTGACAGAGATGATGATGTTTGTTGGATCATTTCATTTATGATCACATTGGTCGAAAACAATGTTGCAGATTTCAAAGTATCGAGTTTTGCCACAATATGGTTCGGAATGTTTTTGGTTCACAATGTATCAAATTTGATATATCGTCCCATCTCTAGTAGACTCTACTTTTCTGTGCGGTCACGAGTGCTTACACTGCAAAAATATCAGTATATTGTCTAGTTTTCCTGTATAAATATTAGGAATGCACCGAATTTTCAGCCGAAAATGGCACTTTCGGTTTTCGACCGAAAGAGAAAAAGGCCGAAAATATGAGCCCAAAATATATACCTCCTCGCCCCGCCCCTCAGTGCTCCGATTTCACTCTGGATCGATCTAGCCCTTATCACAGCGCTACCAAACAAAGGCCGATCATGTCAGCGGTGTGGACATTCTTCAAAGTTTCTGATAAGGACATCACATTTGCGATCTGCAGTGTTTATTCAGCAGAACTTTCAAGATATATATATATATATATATATATATATACACACACACACACACAGAGTACAGCAAGAGATTCTACAGGAAAATGTCACAACTAGCGCAGCTACACCACAACTTGAGACGTATAGCTGAACTACACCAGAAGCGACAATCCCCTTGACTACGGTCGCATAAACAAAGACCGCTTTCCTTTGCTTGCGTGGATTGCGCACAGGTATTTATCTGCCCAAGCAGCAGCACAGAGAGTGAGAGTCTGTTCAGTGCAGCATCTCATGTTCTTAATGAGCTTTCAGACAGGAGAGACTGTCAGAACGTTTAGCAACTTTTGTTCTTGAAGAGAAACCGGTCACTTGTAGTTAAATAGAAAGCGGTCCAATATGATGTGAATAGCAATTACATTACACTTGTTCTTCACTCGAGGATACATCTGTCGTTTACAGTTGAGGTTGGATTTAGTTCAATTACTGCTGTTTTGCACAATAATGTTCACTTAAAGTGTGCATACGTTTACATAAACAGAATAGAGCACTGATATATATATATATAATTATATATTATAGTATAAATAGATCAGTGGAATAGAGGCCCTCTGCCATTCTGTGTTCTGCCTTTTTGTTTTAATTAAAATTACTGTTGCATATTTAAACTTTTTGAAAGATGCTAGTTAAGTTCATTACTTTTACTGTTGTTTTGCATATAATAGTTTTCTAAAACTTTACATTATTTGGATAATTGTTAATAAAATCTGTAAAATGTGATTTTTACAGAACTGAATGAAGAATAATATTTAATAATGTTTTAATATATTTTTTTGTCCAATATTGGTGTGTTACTTTCAATAAAAGTGTGATTTATTTTATTGGTTTGTAGTTTTTCAATTCAGATTCATTAAATTCATGAAATTAATGAAAAAGTATAATGTTAATACAATTATACACAAATTATTATTTTAGTTTTTCTTAAATATGTTAAAAAAAAAAAAAAAAAAAAAAGTAAATTTCGGTTTCGGCCCAGAATTTTAATTTCGGTGCATCCCTAATAAATATTCTTAAATATAAAAAAAAAAGTAACCTATTTTAGTGTTTCTTATACAAATGAATGTAAACTCAATGTTATTACTTGTAAATTACACGCATTATTTCAAACAGTGATCGCTCATATCATTATTATGCATGCAATTTCATGATATAATATAAAGTAGAATTTTTTGTATTTTTACAAATTTGCATTTTGATTATAATAATGATGACAAACAAATTATTAAAATATCAGTATATTGTCTAGTTTTCCTGTATAAATATTCTTAAATAAAAAAAAATCTTTTTTTTTTTGCATGTTTTAAGCATAATCCACACTACATTTATTATTTGATATATTTTTGCGTTGCAAACTTTAGAAATATACACTCAAAATCATCCTATACCACATAAACGTCCACAGTCTTATTAAATGATGGTCTGAAACCTCACAATGAACTGAACCGGTATAAAAAAGCATTTATTGCAGATCTCTGGACATGTGAAACACTCTCTGTCTCAATGTTTAATAACACATAAAAGTGCACAAAACCCCAGTGACGCTTGTTATAGTGTGTCGATCCTCTCATATTCACTCGAGGAACACAGAAGACAACAATGCACGCTGCATAAAAGAATCGATTTATCATAAACGAGCCAGACAGACGGTCGACTGGACCATGACACAAAAAGGGAATTTAGAGGAGATACAGCTACTTTATATGAACTTGTTATTACAGAAGAACACAAAAGACATGCCCTTCTTTACTTGACGGAGGGTAAGATGGAGTGTTCAAGGTCTGGTGAGGGTGAACACATAAAGATGGTATAGAAATATATGTGTGCGTCTCGTCTGGAGTCGTAATGAAATGGAGGGGCGGATCGTCGGATCACAGCAGAGTAACAGTGAAATCTTTTTTTATTCCTCACGGAGCGCTTTACAAAATTATTCTTGCTGTAAATTTCCTTTTATATGTCCTCATAAAGCCAGATACACATGACTGGAGAAGTTGCAATTCTCAAAACTGTTTTGCCTTGGACAGTGTGTGTTCACACACAAACCGTTGATTTTTATCATGGAGGTCTGTTTTATTGGCTCAAATGAATTTAGTGGTGATGAAGACTTTCATAAACATCATAGAACATCATAGAACGTCTAATATGATTTTTATTTTAATTAATGTGCTTTATAGTTACTTACAGGTCGGTGAATGCAGATGATTAAGAAATCTTTACTATGGAAGCGAGAGTTCACCCTGTGCTTGGTGTAATATTTCCACTATGAACAATGCAGATCATTTGAATAATTTGAAAGAGTAAAAAATGTAAATAAAAAAGAAGGTTTTGCATTTTGGATCAATGCAGTGATGAAGGATTGTGGGAAAACAATCGTATGTAACAAACAGTGTATATTTATATTAGGGTTAGGCATGCACTAAAATGTTACTGTCCCTTTAAAAGCTCAACGCACATGTCACAGACTCGCACACACAGTGTCCGGTTTATTAACGACTGAGAAGTCGATCTTGTTTTTTTTATCGCACCTGTGCTTTTCTCCCCAATTTGGAATGGCCATTTCCCAATTCGCTCTAAGCAGGGCTAGACTGGTAAGCTGGCATACCGTCCCGGTGGGACGACGCACTTTGGGGCCGATCAGGGGCGGACTGAGCCGTCGCGTTATGCAGAAAAGGACAGCGAACACCCCGCGCATCTTATCACGTGGTTTGTTGAGCTCGTTACCGTGGAGACCTATTGCGTGTGGAGGCATTCACACACTCACCACACGCCCCACCGAGAGCGAGAACCACATTATAGCGACCATGAGGATGTTACCCCATGTGACTCTACCCTCCCTAGCAACCGGGCCAATTCAGTTACCCCATGTGACTCTACCCTCCCTAGCAACCAGCCAATTTGGTTACCCCATGTGACTCTACCCTCCCTAGCAACCGGGCCAATTCAGTTACCCCATGTGACTCTACCCTCCCTAGCAACCAGCCAATTTGGTTGCTTAGGAGACCTGGCTGGAGTCACTCGGCACACCCTGGATTCAATTAAAGTGGAGATATGGAATCGTAATTCCACATATCTTCCCATTCCTAGTCAGCAATAACAAGATGTTTTGTTCGAGTTACTCCATTTGACCTAAAGAAGATGAGCCATTTCATAAACAATGTGAAATATCTGTTATTTAAAGAAATAAAAACAATTAAAAAAATAACAATCAGTCATGAGGGTCTAAAAGCTTCCTCTGTTTTATGCATTAAAAAAATAAATAAATAAAAGGGTGGAGGGCGGGGCCGGGTCGTGATGCTACACACCTAATCACATGGCCTCCGGTCGCCTTTATCCCTCTCGAGGGCTTAATTAGCCTGATTAGGGGCCGTGTATGTAGCATCACGTCTCCGCCCCGCCACAATAATAACATTTCTTTTCTTTTCAGAGTGTAACATTTTATTTATTTATTTATTTATTTATTATCACTGTCTCCGGACGATTCCACCACTTACACACTTAAAATATCAAACCGGCTTTAAACTAATTCGGAGTAAAAAAAAAAAAGGCTGGGCATAGAAATGCATCAATTCTTTGATTTCAATTTGTTTTTACCCCAAATCTTATCGTATATTTTAATAACAATCATGAGTCTCATGAATAATTAATCAGACTTCTGAATTAAACTCACGACTTAAACGTGCATTCGAGCTATTGTTTTGTGTGAACTATATTTCATATTTTTGAATGACAGCAGATCCGGACATACAAATAAATAACAAAATAAATAAACATTATATTATATTATATATATATATATATATATAACAATAATTATAAGTACAAGGCAAATGAATGCATCTCATAAAACCTCTCGGGAACATGTCCAGGCCACATTTTACCCCCAAAATAAGACAAAAATATCATAAAACATATTTAGAAAAGACAAAAGAAAATAAGCATCTCTTTGTGAGATTCTCAATATATTAGTAAAATTACAACTACTATTAACTACGACAATAAAGAGCAACAGACTGCAACAGATAGAGCTACATGCTCTCAATAAAGAGCGTTCTCTCTTCTACAGGTTTATTTCCCCACAGAATCGGAGGTTTCACTGAATTCTCCTGGTGCAAACACGAGTCAGGAAACACAAGCTGTACGTGGAGAAATGCACATCATTACAAACTCAAAGGAAGTTAACAAACTATCGTACCAACGCCGCCTCTCCGGCGTGACTGATGTATTGATGAGCGCACACACTTTGATTAAAGGCGTTTATATTAATGAGTGCACCGCAGACCGTACAGGAACATATCAGACGCATGTTCATTAAACTAATGGATAACACGAGCGGGAATGACGGAGGTGAAATATATAACGGCACACTTTGAGGAATAAAGTCACATCTTTAAACCATGTCATTTCCCAATAGCTTGACAAAGTGCAGGTTTCTTAATTATACGGCAGTTTTAATTATAGAACATGTGTCTTACATGTCTCTGCACATCCATCCGGTCATTGTGATAAGCACTAAAAAATGAACTCTGAATTTTGAGAGTTTATTCCAGATCCAAACGATGAAATGAAAAGGTACACTAACACACTTTATTTTATTCTCTACATTTAATTTACATGAATATTTATTGTGGAGTCCACTTTCATGATTCTCTCTGTAAGCAGATGCAATGAAACCTTTTTATTAATTGATCCAATTGGAATAAAATTATTTGACTTTGTTTACAAACGGTATCTGAAATACACACGCACATGCATAAACACACATACACACATAACACACACACACACATAACACACACACACACATAAACACACATTGACACACACACGCACGCAAACACACACACACGCACATAAACACACACACACAATCACAAACACACACGCATAAACACACATACACACATAACACACACACACGCACACACACATAAACACACACACACACACACACATAAACACACATACACACACGCATGCACACACGCACACATAAACACACAAATACACACAGACACACACAAACAAATACACACTCACACAGACACACACACA
>NC_068302.1:42022327-42052327 GCF_025860055.1 Xyrauchen texanus
ACACACAGGTCCAGAGCGTTTAAGGGATTAAAGGACTTCTGGTCTAACATTTCCTCCCAGTGTTCCCCTAAAATAACCACAACATGTTTCTGAGAGCACAATAATTTACACTCGGCTGAAAGCACGTCATCTATACATTAACACTGACCGTTTAAAAGTAAAACAGGAACATTCTTAAGAAGACATTTTGAGACCGCAAATGAAAGAAAATAGCAGTAAAAAAATAATTATATTCTAAAGAAAGTTTCGTGAATCTGCTCCAGCTAACAAGCTTCTTGTCCCGCCTAAAAAGCCAAATGAGATTTTATAGGTGAGAATAAAGTGGTGCAGTAGAAAACCCCAATTTATCCCTTTTCAAGGTGAATCTTCTTCTCTCATCACAATCACATTAACTGCATGAACAGTGGTTACAGATGTTCAAAACGAGCTGCAGTGTTATCACGGACACAGCAGACTGAAAGCACTTCACAGAATACGGGGAAAGAAACAGAAGTTGAGGCAATTATTAATATAGATCCAGCACGATCCGATCGCACCGAGCCAGAGAAATAATTCTATTAAAGACATGAAAGCAATGATAACGTTTCTACAAAGCAATGCATGAAACACTGAGTGAGTGTGAGGTTTGACTGGGACGTCTGTGCTTACAAAGTGATTCGGTCCAGTCTGGATTGATTAGTTTGGGTATTGATTGGTCACTGTAGCCAGAGCTCATCTGTACAGCAACAAAACCAAAAGTTCAGTTTGAGTGACTTGAACAGGATGAAACTTCGGCTCGCTCACACTTAACGGACAGTTTGTGAATGATATGTAATATAACGCATGTCAAATAATAAAGAGTTTAAGGAAAATAGGACAATCTCACAAAAACTGTCAAGAACACGTCCAGGTAATATTTCACCACAAGCAAAAACAATAAAAATAAAAAATAAAATGTGGAATAATATTTTTTGTAAATAAAATGAAGGCTAATTTTAAAAACCATATATATATATATATATATATATATATATATTCTATATATGGTCCTAAAATTAAAAAGGCTTCATTTTATTTAATACATTTATTTATTTTGCACACGTTATTTTGTGATGAAATATATATAAAATACCAACTCTGAATATGTAAAATAAACAGTGCAAAATAAAAAATAAAAAATAATGACACAACGCAAAAACTAAAATAAATACAAAAAAATATATATATAATATATATTTTTTTGCATTGTGTCATTATTTTACTTATTTTGCACTCTTTATTTTGTGTTGAAATATTATATATACACACATATATATATATAAAATACCAACTCAGAATATATAAAATAAAGAGTGCAAAATAAATAAATAAATTAATAAAAAAAAAAGAATATATCTAATATATTTTTTTTTGCTTTGTGTCATTATTTTATTTATTTTGCACACATTATTTTGTGATGAAATATTATATATACACACATATATATATATATATATATATACACATATATATATATATATATATATATATATATATATATATATATATATATATATATATATATATATATATATATATATATAAAATACCAACTCAGAATTTATAAAATAAAGAGTGCAAAATAAATAAAATAAATAATGACAATGCAAAAAATGTATATATATATATATATATATATATATATATATATATATATATATATATATATATATATATTTTGCATCGTGTCATTATTTTATTTATTTATTTTGCACTTTTATTTTGTGATGAATTATTATATATATATATATATATATATATATATATATATATATATATATATATATATATATATATACATTATAATTTTTTTTTTTTGCATTGTGTCATTATTTTATTACACTCAAGGAGATTTTCCCCAAAATGTCCCATTACTGTAATGCATCTTAACATTTTCCTTTTAGGTTCTTTGTCATTTCCATTATTCTCAATAGTGATAATTCGATTTTAATTATTCTTTTTTCCTATTATTACAATCACTAGGAATTAAAGATAGCAAAATAAATACTATCATTATGCATAAATTACGATCTTAACAAAACATTATCGTCCGATACCGATATTTTGCCACTTGCCTTATTTTGTCATGAGAAAATGATTTCAAATATGTCATTTTCGGTTTATCAGAAAGTGTTTTAGATGGATTCTCTCATCAATAGGAAAGTGCCGTTTTCACTACCGTCACGTCCGTTTATCGTATTTTTAATTTTATTTCCACTTTATTGTGAGAACTTGCTTGTATGTTCCTCATTTGTAAGTGACTTTGGATAAAAGCGTCTGCTAAATGTACGTAAATATAAAATGAGACGGAATATAAATTAAATATAACATGTTATTAGGCGCGCCAACCCTTCTAGATATTGAGGCTTTTATTATGTTTGGATCGTACATTTGAATTAACAATGTGTTTGTTACCAATTATTTATAAATAAACCATCATTTTTCTTTTTCCATATCAGAGTTTTCATGCTTATTTATTTACATGTTTAAGTAATCAGGGGAGAACAGGATCTTATTAGCAATGGTGTCTATGCAAAACAAATTATTTTAAATAAAATAAAAATAGGCCTAAAAATAGGACTCGTTTTCTTATTTCTTTCTTTTAATTTCAGGGTAAAATATGTCCTGGACAGTTCTCGACAGGGTTCCTTAAAACTGCCCAAATATACAGTACATAAACACTCTTAATCCGCTTCTCTGGCAAACAAACAAACAAATAAATAAATAAATACTTCATTTATTTAAAGTCTATATGCTTTTGCTGGCCATACGTGTGTCTGCAGAACTCCTGGATGGGTACACAAGTCAATATTTTAATTAACCTTTAAACGACATTAACGTGTGCAACTTCTTAAACGTAAACTTCTGAACAGAAGGGCAAGTAACACGGTTTGAATCCCTGTTTTCAGACATTTCTGGGACAGCTTTGTGTCTTTAATGTCGGTCAGAAGTTCCCGGAAAATGCAGCGAAAATATTGACGACTCATGTTGAACTTATAAGCGTTTTTAATTGTTTTCCCAATCAAACGCTCTCAAGAATGACAACGTCCCTCCCTCTTCACTGCACGGACATATTTGACATTTATTGAACATGTCCCGATGAAATATCCTCGACTTTTCCAGCTCAACTTGTAGAGCATGAAGCCAGAAACATCAAGGTCATGGGTTGGATTGCGGATCCAATGCAAGTCGCTTTGGATAAACTGCATCAATGTAAACATTGTCCAGAACTCTGTTGATTATAGACATTTATAGTCCATTTATGATTCAATTCTCTTTCAAACATCTGTAAGCATTTAACAGCAGATGTAGAGTACACATACAGTACATTATTCATCCCTCTGCATGTTTTTCGCAATAAGACACGGACCCTCGCCACATATTTACGACCGGTCTGTCTTCCTCTCCTGGAAAGAACACAGAATACCCCAGCAGACGTTTACTAGGTCATCTTACGACAGGATGTGCGTTAACGATGACATGGTAAACGCTATGATAAATGGCAAGTAAAAAACCATAGACATCAAAGGCTTGTGTGACGGCCACATCAGACGATTTCTGCCGTGATGAGTCGTTGTTTAAGTCATTTATGATCAACAGCTCTGCGATGTTTGCCGTCACACATTTAAAGCTCATGAAGGGTTATCCATGAGACTTACGACGAATCGCACACAGGACACAATGCAGCTAACATCATTTCACTGCACTAAACTCAATACGCTTTATTAATCCTATTATATATTTTCACCTGGTGCACAGAGTTAACGCTTTAAGCTCTGAAGGTGTTTTTAAAGCTTTCTTGTTTCAGTGGCGTACCCAAAATTAAAGGCTTATAACTCGACAAAACAAGCAAGAAGTGTCAAGTGATCAGTAACATTGCAAAGAAAACTTATAATAATAATAATAATAATAATGATATAGATTGTTACATTCCGAGACTCTCAGCCTTAATGGGGCGTTCCCGCTGCACAGGACAGCTCGACTCGACTCGACTCGCTTTTGGGGGTTTTCCGCTGTGGATAGGACCTGGTACTATTTTAGTGCCAGCTCGGTCGAGGTTCCAAGAGAGCCGAGCCGATACTAAATCAGATCACTGATTGGTCAGGGAGAATCGTCACTGGATTTGCGACACGGGACATCAACCCGCTAGTTTTAAAGTTAGCAACAGCGATAGCGGTATCATTTGTTCACGCGACCATCGAATTGTAAAAAGAAATGGCTGTGCGCAAAACCCCACCGTGGTCAATAAACAAGGTGCAGACGGTCCACTGGTTAGCAATGAATGAAATGACGCTAAACGAAAATGTATTTTGAAGTGTCTCGGCTGCCACGTGGCTACCAACGGACCGACCAACAGTGTAGGGAAAAGTTACAAAACTTAAAAGTGACTACAGAAACATCAAGGACCACAACAGCCGGAGTGGTTCAAACAGAAAAAAGGGGAAGTGTTTCGATCAAATGGACGCTATCTAGACGGGCGAGCAATGGGAGGGAGAGTGCGCTGGACTGGCGTTGTTACGGTCCATGATGGAGGATGGTACGTTTTGTTATGCTAACTCTATATAAGCTTCACTTTATTTAGTTGAGCAGCAACTGGAAAGCTTCTAAAACAACCAGGACATTTAACAGTTACACTTGTGTAAAATCACCAAGCAACAACTGCTTTATGCGGCACAATGAGCTAGTCGCTAACCGCTAGGGCTCGTGTTACTGTTTGTGTTGCGTTTAAGATGATGTCACGGCAGCAAAGTTGACGCAACTATGGCGATCAGCCTATAACTGCAGTGGAAATGCAAGCTCAGAAAAGTAAAGTGAGTCGAGTCGAACCGTAACGTGCCGTGGAAAAGTGCCATAAGAAACTGCAATTGTTTTTTTTTAAAACACAAAATAAACTGAGCAAAAAATTTACTTTTTGGATTTGACATTATATATCTCTGGGTGTAAATAAAGTGGCTCTGAAAACATTTGTTGTGTTCCCAATCATGTCATCTGTATCCGAGACCATTATTGTGTTGTTACGACAAAGCGATCAAAAGTTACAACATTACAAATATAATTGATCATACTGTCCAAAAACATCTCCAAACAAATAAAAGATAATAATTGTACATAAGAACTAATTACACATGCAAACACAACAATGACTAAAGGTTTGCATAGCATGCAGACATGATTTTAGTCATGAGATTTCACAGAATGAGTTTCATTCTGTGTCATTTGAGTCATCATTGAGTCTGTGTCGTGTATTTGGCGCCATCTCCTGGTGGTCATATGTAACATTGTGCTTCATGTGGATTATCTAATGATCTATACATCTGATTATCTTGTGTGTGGACTCGATTGAAAGATAATCACAGACTCTAAATAACGATATGTGATATTGTATGTTACGTTTATGTTTAGTGAAGTTATAGGTGATAATGCGGCATATAAGCAACACCATCATAATTATCAAAGACATATATTTAGCCGTTACTCGCTATATTTCTGTCTGTGAGTAAAACAAATCAGCTGGTTGTATTTTACTCTTTGAGAACTTTCCAACAACATATGATACATGACTATTTGATGTTTTTACTGATTAATAAGTGGTGCAGTGCAATTTTTGTCTATAAATTATCAAAACAGAACAATTGTGATTTGTCTGTAAATTGCACTTGTTCAGTTTTGGTGATAATGTCTGCATGCATTGCAAAGTAGAGCTTCTAAACTTTCAAACGACACCTATTGTGTGTTAGTCAAGACTATAGTTATTAATATTAATGGCCGGCCCATCCAAGCTTAAAGGGCGAAACGTAACACATTACAATATAGAATGCAACATTTGAACGAGTGACACATTGTGTCTTGTGATTTTGATGTCATTGTAAATACATTTATGCCACATCTGTGAAGCATTAAAAATATATAGACACAAATTATATTATATATATATATATATATATATATATATATATATATATATATATACACACACACACACATACAGTATATAAGCATACACACACATCTACAGAAGATCAGTTGCAGTTATAATAGATTTGTTTTAAAAATATTTATTGCAGGACATTTACTGCTACACCAACTCAACTCTAAAATCCTAAAATCAACCTGTTTTACAGTATTTTACAGTTGCTGAATTCTTTCTCTGCTCCTCTTTCCTTTCAACAGCTTTTACACATTCATCTTTCAATATTAGCACAACAAACCTTCACTAGCAAGAGACCCGAGATATCTGTAGTGAGCAAGTGTGGAGACTCCGGAGTGCTTTTGGATAAGATCACTTCACGCATTTCTCCATTTAAATATTACATTCCACTTACAGTGAAGGACAAAAACACTCAGACAGGAAGTCAGAAAGTCAGAAAGGAGAATTTTGGGAATGCGTGTCTGTGGCAGTAATTCCAATGTTCATCTCTCTTATTAAGCCACTTTTCAACAGAGTATTTAATAAACCACCTGCTGCTCAAAAACTTGTTTTTTTTCTTCCTCCTTTCTTGGCTTTTAGTATATTTGTTCATGTACATTTTTCTCCACATTTTATTAGGCTATAACTCTGTGTTATAAAACTGTTAATCTGATTTGACAGGAAAACTGTTAAAAAGGAATTAAGACAAAATCTTTCCAGCAGTCAATTTTGTATTTCATTCAAAACACATGAATGAAATGTGTAACAGATTGTGGCAGGGCGGGTCGTGATTCTGCACACACGGCCCCTAATCAGGCTGATCAAGCCCTCGAGAGGGATAAAGGTCGATTGGAGACAGCAGTGCAGGAGAGAGAGAGAGTTACAGACAGCTGTGTGTGAGTGTGTCTTTTGGTTATTAAGATATTATTTATATTGTTAAGCCAGTTCTCACTTCCTCCTTTCCATTGTAACACTGGTGCTGCAACCCGGGAAGGAGGAGGGATGCCATCCGCCAGGGGAGGAGGAGACCCCTACCAGCCGCTGAAACGCAGCGGGGTCAGAGAACCACCAACCGTGAGCGGGGAGGGGCTCCTGGCCGACCGCCTGGAGCGGGAGTACCACTTCCAGGGGCGGGGAAGACCCCTTCCGTGCACCGAAAACACGGTGGGGCATTCCCTCCGCCAGGGGCCGGTGGACTGCCTCTGATCTGCCTGGGGAAATGTGGCTGTCGTCCACTAGAGGGTGGAGGAGTGGCCGAGGAACAAGCAACCCGGGAAGGAGGAGGAATGCCATCCACCAAGGCGGAGGAGACCCCTACCAGCCGCTGAAACGCAGCGGGGTCAGAGAACCACCAACCGTGAGCGGGGAGGGGGTCCTGGCCGACCGCCTGGAGCGGGAGTACCACTTCCGTCCACCGAAAACACAGCGTATTAAATATTGTATATTAAAATTTTATTTATATTGTCAAGCCGGTTCTCGCCGCCTCCTTCCATTGAACTCCCTTTACAAAGAGCAACAATATCTGCAGTATCGCACAGCTTCAATAGTAAGCTAAGCAGATATTTTCTAATCATCGTTTTTACTAATCATTACCGCTTCATCATACGTAAATCGTGAATTCACCGTGTTAACAGACTAGCCCGCAGAATGAAAGATGGAATCTGTGAAATGTTATTAGAAATACAAATGCTTAAGGAAACTGGAAGATGGAGAGGGAACGCAAGTAGACGTGAAATTCAACTATGATTTTGTTTAACATATCTAGTGATTTCTTGCCTCTTTCTGCCACTGCAGGAGAACTGCTAAACGCTGTCTGTGTTTTCTGTTCATGTAAAATCCATTTCCTCTGCTCAGATCAGAGAGGTTTTCCCTCCATCTCTCTGCAGCTCCACTCTCATCCACCTTCACCCACTGAAGGAAACACAAACGCCTGCGGAAGAGTTTAACGGGACGGCATCGGGCTTCAGAGAGTGGACTGCGGGGCTACTCGAGGGAACAAGAAGTAATGAACATTTATAAACCGGTGCAAACACGAATGTTTCGTCTCATATTCCTCACAGCAGAGATCTGAATGTCTTGGAAGGAAATACAGCGAAATGTTATTATGATCGCTGAGAACGACTGACCAGTGAGCAACAATGAAAACAGTCCATAAAACCTCTCTGATATGATTTGATACCACAAAATATTTGCTTTTAAAATGGCCTGTTTTATTAAGGGCATCTATAACACACAGCATGCTGGAAATGAAAAGACTGGCCGGTCATGGTGGGTGATTTTATTATTACTATATGCCAGAGCTACATGCCAACAGAAATACTGCGAACAGACACAACCGCCCAGAAGAAAGGTAAAACATCTTGAAGAAATGGAAAAGCGAGGGCTGATGGAGTCAATTAAAATCCTACCTGGCAATCTACAATGACCTAGACCTGAACCTCCAAAGACACAAAGAACAAGAACATTACTCAATGAAGGCGGCACGTGTGAATCTCATCTTTGATGGACACACACTGCACGGAAAAGCACTTTTAAGCACTTTCCAACAAAACAAGGTGGTTTTCCAGGTATTCCAGTACTTAAATATCTAAAAGCTAAATACTCACATCAAGGACCTTGTGTGAACCCTGTAAATAGCGTAAAAACAACAACATGTTGATGTTTGACGGGTCATTTAATTTATGATCACATACACAGAAAGTAGCGTTGCAATTTTCGAAAGATCAGATTTTGCCTCGATATTGATCTTGATATTTCGAAATTATATATATATATATTGTCCCATCCATATCAAATTAATAAATAAATAAGAGGGATCATAAAAATTGCTTTTGCTTTTTGTTTGGTAATGCTGTAATGACATCACAGATATATTCCACAAGCCAAAAACATAACCGAAATAAAACACTCAATGATGCTCAGATCCAGTTTTCCCAAACGGGACAACGGAGGGACCCATGAACTATCAGAAAATGCTGCAAACCGTCATTAGCTGGCTTTCCCTTTACATACTTTTATGCAAATTGTGGGATTTTGTATAAAACAATGCTACATGAAAACAACAATACCTCTATAATGTGCATAAAAAATAAAAAACAAAATCACGGAAAACATGCACATAAACAACAATACAAACCGAATACAGTCCTATAGAATTTACATTGTAAACTTACAAGCACAACTGTATATGAGATAAAGAAATTCAGTTTAATGACTTTGTTCCACTGACATCTGAAATACAGCAAAATCATGTGCATTGTATAGCTGTTATAACATCAACATCCCATAATTCATCATATTTTAAATGTCGGATCGGCATTACTGACAGTATTTATTACTGTCAGTAATGCATCATATACTAGTGAAAGGAAAAACAATCCATTAGATTTAATTTACTTAATAATTATTTTACATGTAATAAAAAATATGTTTAGATAATCATCATCATACAGAAATCTGATATATGGCAATGTATGTAATACACATATACGGTGTAATATGTATGTTCATGAATGATTTTCACTAACTTAAAACATTTAAGCGCATCAAAATAAAGCTGATTTTTTTGTCGAGAAAATTGGCATTAATGCCCCAATCTGTTAATCATGATGATGGTATACATACTTAAAAGCTCATTTATTGTACGTGATTATGGATTGATCTTTACGGCATATAGATCCGATGCTGCAAACACGAAACTGTCAGGAGTGCAACACAAATCTCTCGTATCATGCACCGGTTATCAACAAGTACAAGGAGAACAATGAATGGCCACTGCTTGTGATTAATTTAATCGCGGTAGACATCCGATTGTTTATTAAAGTTGCTTTTCCACATCAAATAATAGACAGCGGTCACAGACAGCCCACAATGAAAAAAAACATAATTTCTGTGCACAAAGATGTTTTAAATTAAAAATAAATACACAATATTTGCAGAAAAGCATCAGTGTAAGTGTGTGTGTGGGGGGGGGGAGGAATTACAGCCCAATTCTAAAAAAATATTGTTTTGCTTACTTTTGAAAGAATGCCGGCAAAATACCCTGTATTAAATTAAATAACCAAGTGAAAAAAAAAAACAATTAACTTAAAACAAATATATTACCAAACGAAAATAAAAAAAATATATATATATATATATATATATATATATATATATTTTAAACCTATAATATGCCATTTCTTTACACAAACTTAAATAAACCGTAGACAAAAAATTATTATAATAATAATTCAAAATAAATAAATAAAAGTCGTCTGAATGACTCTCAGAATGTTCTAGACTTTTCTCAAGATTATAAACTATCTGAACTATTTGTCCAATGCCGAGTTCACTTTCAGAAAACGAGCTTCTGAACATTTTAAAACGTTTAAATATTTTAAATCGAACCATCTTTACCTCGGATCACATTTACTGCTGCATCAGAAAATATTAATTAAATTATGAAGCTAAAATTAATTCAAGTTCAGTTGGTGGTTAAAAGTTGCTGGAGAAATATGCGGGACATGATGCAGTTGTCATGGCGATGCTTTAAATCTGATGATTGTTTAAAATATTGAATATGAGGAATGTATCATGTATGTAACACTGATATTACACGCATCAATGTTTCTTTAATATCTGTCACACATCATAAACACATCCATGATGATCCTGATACAGAGACAAAGTTTCTCCCAATACTTGTAGCAGGTTGTCAGCTTAAACAGGGCCATGACGATCCGCTTTCGGGTTGTAACCGATGGCAACCTGTGATAGGAGCAACATCAGGACCAATATTCTGATGCTTTTATTTGTTAATTAAAATGACAGTAAACTTACTAATTTCGATGAATTGTCTCAATCTCCCCATTTTACCCAAACTTCTGGGAGGCGAATTAGCAATAAACACACATTTCTGAACGGAAGCGGCTTCAGGGCAGCATTCTGTTGCGATAAACCAAAACGTATGCGACAAAGTGTTTTTTTAGGCATGACGTCATCACGCACACCATTTTTATCCATAAAAGCCCATTTGAATGGAAATGGGCAGAAGGCGGCAAATTTTGCAAAAAAACATTTTATACGCATTTTCGTGAAAGTGGATGGAAACTAGTCTACTGATATAAAAAAGTCAGATAATTCTCCATATATGCAACATACAGTATATCTCAACATACTACACAGAAATGGCTGTTTTTAGCATGTATCATACGTATGTTTTAGCAGATGTAACATCTTTTACATATATTGCTTGCACTTAATTTTATAGTACACTTAAAGTGCACTTACCCACGAAAGTACTGAGTAATATTAGGTAAATTCTAGAGGTGTAAAAAATATCATATTGTATAGTACGATACATCGCCCACGATTCAATTTCATGTCTTAATCCGCGGTGAGGGGGCGCTGATCGCTCACAGGAAAACAGAACAACATATCTACAGCACATCAAACATGTCGTTTTATTTACGCCAACATCACCGCACACATCGGTGGATTTGTGAGGCAGAAACAGCAGCAGCAAAGTTGCATTTAACATCCAGTCTCTCAGAGCATGACACTTATCGAGACGCTTGAAACAAAAACAAGCTTATTCAAAAATCTGACAACGTAAGGAACTCGCGATTAAGTGACACTTATTGTTCTCCCAATGTGCTGCAAGTCCTCGTGGTGGCGTAGTGACTCGCCTCAATCCGGGTGGCGGAGGACGAATCGCTGCGTCTGAGACCATCAATCCGCGCATCTTATCACGTGACTTGAGTGCGTTACCATGGAGACGTAGCGCATGTGGAGGCTTCACGCAATTCTCCGCGGCATCCACGCACAACTCGCCACACGCCCCACCGAGAGCGAGAACCACATTATAGTGACCCCGAGGAGGTTACCCCATGTGACTCTACCCTCCCTAGCAACCGGGACAATTTGGTTGCTATGGAGACCTGACTGGAGTCACTCAGACTCACGACTCCTGGTGTGATAGCGTCAATACTCGCCGAGAAACACAGACCCCCTAAACGCTATTGTTAAAGTTAATTTATTACAGAGCTCTACTTTTTATTGTCAGGGTCAGACATTTATGATTTACAAGACACCTTTGTTGAATCCTTGAATGAGTTTGAGCGAAACATTTGAGCGAATCGTAATAAGCAATAAGAATGATGCTTGAAGCAAACACTACTAATGGCAGTAGTTTGACAAATGACAAAGTATTTTTCAGTCCTGTCAGCTTCAGATATAACAGCAGCACTTTATATTAGCACAACGTAGAAGACTTTTGAGACCAGAAAAGAAAGAGCTGTCAGCTGAAATGGTTTCGAATGAACCGCTGGAAAACGACCCTGTAAAAGCTCAGAAGAATGAGCTATTCAAATGCGCACGAGGAAAAACCTCTCGCACACAAAACCCCCAAAAATGCATTAGTCCCAGTGTAATTAACTCTCCATATTTCCCATCAAAAAAGCCACAAATAAATAGTTCTGTTGATAAGAGAAAACCACAGAATAAACACGTTCAGTTCCTCCTTTAGTGCAATGGAAAAATGAGTATCACATCACAAACATTGTCATGATTTGCGTTGCATTGCTCTGTTATCTTCAAATATGATTATCTGCCTCTTAACTTAGAGTAAATGAAACCTCACATTAATCAAATCTAGATTCTGAAGTGTTTAATAGTTCTCTTTCTAGTGAATATAATCTACAGCTGTGAAATAATGTATGAAAAATAAGTTATCCGCCCACACCTGAAACTGTGAGCTTCATGAACAAGCACATAATCTACTCGCACCTCTGACGGCACAGCCCACGGATCGACTGATGCATACTGCACACAAACAGTGCAACAGCTGTTTAAAAACAAAACAAAAGCTCTTTTCAATTGTACAATTTTTGAGCGAACGGCCCAAACCGCCAATTAAGTCATGCAATTAAAATAAAGAGCATCTCTTATGGTTTTTCAAATATCACCTTTCATGTAGTGTGTTATACAGCTGTTTGAGAATGTAAAAAAAAAGTGCACGAGAAATAATTGAGTTATTGACTCCCAAAAGAAAGAACCGATTCTGAACACCTGAAACGAGTCGTTAGTAATTCCAGATTAACTTCCTGAACTAACCTATGTGATTTGGTAACACAAAACCCACCTCTGGTCTTCATTGGCTGCTCGTGAACAGCTTCGACCCACCCTCAAACACTACACTAAGCTGTAGACATCTGACCAGTCAGAGCAGAGGATGCTCTCTGAAAGGCAGAGTTTAGAATGAATCCTTTAGAACGGACCAATCAGAGCAGAGTAGGCTCTCTGAAAGGCGGAGTTTAGAATGAATCCTTTAGAACGGACCAATCAGAGCAGAGTAGGCTCTCTGAAAGGCGGAGTTTAGAATGAATCCTTTAGAACGGACCAATCAGAGCAGAGGATGCTCTCTGAAAGGCGGAGTTTAGAATGAATCCTTTAGAACGGACCAATCAGAGCAGAGGATGCTCTCTGAAAGGCAGAGTTTAGAATGAATCCTTTAGAACGGACCAATCAGAGCAGAGTAGGCTCTCTGAAAGGCGCAGTTTAGAATGAATCCTTTAGAACGGACCAATCAGAGCAGAGTAGGCTCTCTGAAAGGCGGAGTTTAGAATGAATCCTTTAGAACGGACCAATCAGAGCAGAGGATGCTCTCTGAAAGGCGGAGTTTAGAATGAATCCTTTAGAACGGACCAATCAGAGCAGAGGATGCTCTCTGAAAGGCAGAGTTTAGAATGAATCCTTTAGAACGGACCAATCAGAGCAGAGGATGCTCTCTGAAAGGCGGAGTTTAGAATGAATCCTTTAGAACGGACCAATCAGAGCAGAGGATGCTCTCTGAAAGGCGGAGTTTAGAATGAATCCTTTAGAACGGACCAATCAGAGCAGAGGATGCTCTCTGAAAGGCGGAGTTTAGAATGAATCCTTTAGAACGGACCAATCAGAGCAGAGGATGCTCTCTGAAAGGCGGAGTTTAGAATGAATCCTTTAGAACGGACCAATCAGAGCAGAGGATGCTCTCTGAAAGGCGGAGTTTAGAATGAATCCTTTAGAACGGTTTAAAATATGAGCAAATTAAAGTGTTTTCTCCCAAAAGACACTTAATAGCAACAACAACTCCCACAGCCATGGTTGAGAAGGTTATTTTTAAAAAGTATTCCACTACAGATTACATGCTGTTAAATGTAATTTCTAAAGTATTCCTTCAGATTACTCCAGGTCAGTAATGTAATCTAAATACTTTAATTTTTGCCCTAATATCAAAGAGAAAACAAGTGATGCTGCAATGTGAATTTTCTGTATAGAATTTTACATGCAAAATAGCATTTTAGCTTAGCATAAAGCTAAATGTTCACATGAAAATTTACTCTTTTTGTTGCTCCAAACTTCAAAAGTGTCCAAAACAACATTGTATATGGATTATGTTCATAGAATGAGGCAGAAAATATATTATTTGTATCTTTCTATCCGATGTTAAAAGCTACATTGGTTAGCATTTCTTGTAAAAATACCCTAACCACATAAAAAGCTAGATAAGGCATGTAATAGCTGCCCACAGCACTTTACACAGAGGGCTGGACTGGTAATCTGGCATACCGGGCATTTTCCCAGTGGGCCGACGCACTTTGGGGCGATAAGGGGCGGACTGGCCATCGGGAGAACCGAGCGGGACGGTGGGTCGTCCGCTAAACGGGCCGAATTGGCTCAATGAGCCGCCGCGTTAAGACCACAAAACAGCTCTGAGATATGCAGAAAAGGACAGCGAACACCCCCAAACAATTTTCCAAAAAGCTTTTACCTCATCGGGATATATATATATCATTATCGTGCTATAAAAGTACTCCTATCATAATATAAGGTTTTGGTCATTTCACCCACCCAAAACGGTGTTGAGTTTTTCCTTGCACAGCCTTAAGGTTGAAAAAATGATGCATTTGAAGATCCAGCATTTCTACCTTTAGGAATGATTGAGCTGGAGTATAAATAAATTATTGCATGCTGTCAGACAGAAAGAATAAACCCTACAGACTATTAAGTGCCCTAAAATATGAAATGCCAAACAAATCCACTGCATTTATTATTTTGACAATTGCTGTGCCATTAAATGCAATTTTATTGAATTATAGCGGAAGCTACACTGCTGACATCTAAAGGCTAACAAATGGCATGCATTTTAAATGTCAATATATGCACTACTTATTTATTTCATCAACATTTATAAGTACAATTACATACAGACATGAACTACAAGCTACAAGTCTTAAATAAAAGACTCTTCCTTCTTTCATTTTGGATAATAATGGAATACACATTTGAGCTGAGAATGGATTATAATGCACAATGAGTCAAGGTGTAACAGATGGGTAATTATGATGTCACAGCTTCGGAACACACATGAAGCTCTTCCAGTGTTAGGGCTGGGTTGAGAGACTGATATGAGGAGCAGGTGTCAAGTGTATCAGCACTAACATCTCACAAACACACAGAAGAGCCAGTGACTGTATATAGATTATGTGTTTTTAAGTGCCACTTCTTAGACTTCTGACAATTACAATATGCAAAATATGTTATACCATCTCAAAACGTTTAATTCTTCGAATTATTGATATGTTTGACACTTTTCAATCAAAAATACGAAAGCCATTCATAACTGCAGTTGCACATGTTAATATCTGACTCAACCGATGGCGTGAGCATAGACCAATGGAAGTGTTTGGCCAACCTGCTTACATTTTAGCAAATCTATGTATTTGGCACCAAAAGGACAACCTTCACTAGTGGCACAAAAAGGACGCCCTTCACTAGTGGCACAAAAAGGACGCCCTTCACTAGTGGCACCAAAAGGACGCCCTTCACTAGTGGCACCAAAAGGACGCCCTTCACTAGTGGCACCAAAGGGACGCGCATCACAATTGGCACAAAAAGGACGCCCTTCACTAGCGGCACCAAAAGGACGCGCTTCACTAGCGGCACCAAAAGGACACCCTTCTCTAGCGGCACCAAAAGGACACGCTTCACTAGCGGCACCAAAAGGACACGCTTCACTAGCGGCACCAAAAGGACACACTTCACTAGTGGCACCAAAGCAACGCCCTTCACTAGTGGCACCAAAAGGACACGCTTCACTAGTGGCACCAAAAGGACACACTTCACTAGTGGCACCAAAGCGACGCCCTTCACCAGTGGCACCAAAAGGACACGCTTCACCAGTGGCACCAAAAGGACACGCTTCACCAGTGGCACCAAAAGGACACGCTTCGCCAGTGGCACCAAAAGGACACGCTTCGCCAGTGGCACCAAAAGGACACGCTTCACCAGAGGCACCAAAAGGACACGCTTCACCAGAGGCACCAAAAGGACACGCTTCACCAGAGGCACCAAAAGGACACGCTTCACCAGAGGCACCAAAAGGACACGCTTCACTAGTGGCACCAAAAGGACACGCTTCACTAGTGGCACCAAAAGGACACGCTTCACTAGTGGCACCAAAAGGACACGCTTCACCAGAGGCACCAAAAGGACACGCTTCACCAGAGGCACCAAAAGGACACGCTTCACTAGTGGCACCAAAAGGACACGCTTCACCAGTGGCACCAAAAGGACACGCTTCACCAGTGGCACCAAAAGGACACGCGCTTCACCAGTGGCACCAAAAGGACACGCTTCACCAGTGGCACCAAAAGGACACGCTTCACCAGAGGCACCAAAAGGACACGCTTCACCAGAGGCACCAAAAGGACACGCTTCACTAGTGGCACCAAAAGGACACGCTTCACTAGTGGCACCAAAAGGACACGCTTCACCAGAGGCACCAAAAGGACACGCTTCACCAGAGGCACCAAAAGGACACGCTTCACCAGTGGCACCAAAAGGACACGCTTCACCAGTGGCACCAAAAGGACACGCTTCACCAGTGGCACCAAAAGGACACGCTTCACCAGAGGCACCAAAAGGACACGCTTCACCAGAGGCACCAAAAGGACACGCTTCACCAGAGGCACCAAAAGGACACGCTTCACCAGAGGCACCAAAAGGACACGCTTCACCAGTGGCACCAAAAGGACACGCTTCACCAGTGGCACCAAAAGGACACGCTTCACCAGTGGCACCAAAAGGACACGCTTCACTAGTGGCACCTAAAGGGACGGCCTTCACTAGTGGCACCAAAAGGACACGCTTCACTAGTGGCACCAAAAGGACACGCTTCACTAGTGGCACCTAAAGGGACGGCCTTCACTAGTGGCACCAAAGCGACGCCCTTCACTAGTGGCACCAAAAGGATGCGCTTCACTAGCGGCACCGAAAGGACGCCCTTCACTAGCGGCACCGAAAGGACGCCCTTCACTAGCGGCACCAAAAGGACACGCTTCACCAGTGGCACCAAAAGGACACGCTTCACTAGTGGCACCAAAAGGACACGCTTCACTAGTGGCACCAAAAGGACACGCTTCACTAGTGGCACCTAAAGGGACGGCCTTCACTAGTGGCACCAAAGCGACGCCCTTCACTAGTGGCACCAAAAGGATGCCCTTCATTAGTGGGTGCAAAATGCATGTAAAGATTCAAATGCATTGTGTGAGAAACTATAAACTGAGACTATGTTGCATCCTATAAGTATTACTGAATGAAAACAAAATCATGTTGGTTTGAGGTCAAGATTTACCCAAGCATGACTAACACAAAATGTGAACCCAACATTTCTCTAGGAGGAAAGAAAGAGAATATTCTTAGCAAAGCAAAACATACTTCTCTTTCTCTGGCTCAAATAATTTTATATAATATCACTTAAAGTTTCCCTCTGAACTTTCTGCCTTCATTAAGACTGTATGAGACGGCCATTAAACTCTTTCCTTTCACTGATTTGTTGTCCAAGGAAAGCTTGCGATTTTATGGGCAGTAAAATACTGTTTCGGCCAAAATATAAACATCGCAGCCAATCATCGTAGAAGAGCAGAATGACGTGCGTGATGTCCATAAAACCCCTGAAAGGTCTCGAACAGAGACGCTGTTGTTTCCACCTGGATGCGGGGAGAGGAATTTGTCTTTCCTGTAACAGTTACATCACTTTATAAAGGCCATAACGAGAACGTTATAGAAAAATTAATCATTTTTAACACTAACGTCAATAAACGGGGAAAACAGCAAATCTCAGGGTGAAAAAACTGATTTGGTTACAGGAATACATTTTCTAAAATATTTATATTGGAACGAGAAACATGTTTTTCAAAGCGCTTTAGAATAAAAAGTGTCGTTGTGATAGAATGACATCATTGAAAGGACTTTCTCCCAAAAGCTTTAGTGCTTATTCAGACTCCCAGCGCACACAAACACGGCTTTTACAACCATCATGTGGACATTTAGCCTCAATATGGACTTCATGAAGCTGAATTTGAAGTGATGCATTAGGATAATTAATTCAAATGGCCAACATCTTGTCAAAATGCACATAACACAGAGCTGGACTCTCACGCTAATGACGGGCTGGCACGCGGGAACACATTTACATAAATGAAGCTTTTAGAGGGATTCATCAGAAAGACGTTCACCTTTCTGTGGATTCTGCAGGTGCAATTGTTGTTGGTTTGCAGCACAGAATCAGACACAAAGCAAAAGAGGTCAGAAAATACGTCTAGTGTCCCGTAATGAAACGTGTCTAATTTGGTGAAAAAGATGCTTTCATTTTTAAATTGAAAATATCATTTATTTCCAACATAAAAGATGGAAAAGGCTCCGTCTTTAAAAGCGTGCATCGCATCTATTCTCAGAAAGTCATTTCGCACCAAAAAATGGATTTTAAAAAGTCTATTTTGTGAGATGCTAATAAAGTAATTCAGACGCACGCAAGGCAGAGCATTTCAATTTCACCAGCTTTGCCCAGATTTGTTCTACAATATGACCGGAACACAGCGGGGACATCGAGTGCCATCTCCGCACGCTTTCGGCTCTAGAAACAGTTTAAGTATCTAAACGAATAAAAAGGTTTCATGCAACATTCAGAGCTCAAGTTTCCCTGATAATTTACTGCTGTGACTCAAACACAAAGCTCTGTGCAAAAGCCAAGTGAGCAACCTACATAACTTTCAGCCTTTTAGACATATTCTAGGCCCTACTGCATGTACGTTTCACAAAGAATGCAAACCCAGAATGCATTGCAACGAGCCCTGTGAAAATAATCCATCCCAGATGTTTTACGAAGTACAAAATACATCCGTCTATTCTACTTATAAATCATTAACGCTCCTGTGGTATTGAACAACGGCATTTGCGGCCATTTTTGACCAGAAGTTTCAGATGTGAAAGATTTCTTTCTTTTGTTGTATGATGACTGGTGCTCATGGAAAAGATGTGTTTTAGCTGTTTTATCTGTTTTATCTGTTTTTTGACAACAGAAAGGGAGTCAGGTTCACAGATGGATTTGGGAAGGTTATTAAACCAATGTGGTACGATGAAACTGAAAGTCCGGGAAAGTGAAAATATGAGAATGTGACAAATTGGAGGCAGATTTCTGCCATCTGTCTGTAGACACACACTGTGCTGTCTGATGAATTATTATAAACTTATTTCATATTTATCACAAGATCTGCATTCGATATACAGTCAAACATTGTCAAAGTTTATCATTTAAATGGATTTGAAGTGTCAGTTTTTACAGTTAATGTCATTCTGCTGCGATCAAACCTGACCATGATGTTACAAACACACAGAATAAACATTTAATACCAATCATTTATATCAAACATTCATTAATAACTCATTAAATCATAATAATGTCAAGAAAATTAACATCAAGAAATAGAAATAAACTACAAAATTCAGAAAATGATTCATTTTATAAAAGAATCAGAGAAAACATTATGCAATTTCAAACTTTTTATATAAAAAATGTATTTTTGTGTGTGTGTTTGTGTGTAAGTGTGTGTTTGTGTGTGTGTGTGTGAGTGTGTGTGTGTGAATGTAAGTGTGAGTGTGTAAGTGTGTGTGTGTGTGTGTGTGTGAGTGTGAGTGTGTGTGAGTGTGTGAGTGAGTGTGTGTGTTTGTGTGTGAGTGAGTGTGTAAGAGTGAGTGTTTGTGTGTGAGTGTGTGTGTAAGAGTGAGTGTTTGTGTGTGAGTGTGTGTGTGTGTGTGTGTTTTGTGTGAGTGAGTGTGTAAGAGTGAGTGTTTGTGTGTGAGTGTGTGTGTGTGTAAGTGTGTGTGTGTGTAAGAGTGAGTGTTTGTGTGTGAGTGAGTGTGTGTGTGTGTGTGTGTGTGTTTTTGTTTTGCACTGAGGATGTTTTAGAGTCTCACCCTGTATTTTCTATCTTGTTTTGTTCTGCATTGTGGCTGATTTATTGATTGTGTTTGAAAAACAAATGCTCTGATTTTTGTTCTCATTCATTTTCAATGGTCGGTCAAAAGGTGTCCCTTTTTTTTTTTTTACAACCTCAAAATCAAGCCCAATTTATTTTGGATGTTCAGATGGAAAATAGAGGAAAATTCACCAAGTCTTGAACCGCTCTGATAAAGGAAACCATTTTTATTAAATTACTATTAAAATGTATGTTGGTCAAAAATGACCAAATACCGTAAGAGTGTTAAATAATGACAATCATGCAACGGTTAGTTCCTAGACTCTAATCTGACTGGATGAGGGGCTTTCCAAGAGCCTTATTTTTAGAAAAACCAAGATGCTTCACTTATTGCATCACTACACTTCTCTGTGTTTGTGGAATTCAAAAACAGTGCTGGGGATTTTTATTCATCATTCATTTTGATTTCTGCATAGCATGAATGAGGTAAAAGAAGCAGAGTTGCTGTCCATGTAGATCATGTTCCAAATCAATCACTTATGAGGGCCCATTTACGTTAGGATGCAGCTGCCTATGTAGTGCAGTTCACTAGTTTCAATACTTTACAAAGTAAATATACAGTCAAATCAATGTCATTTTAGTTATTGTGTTAAATAAACAACAAGAAGAATTCACCTTCAACTTTATGGGCACATAAGCGTCATGAAACTCATTAGCAAAGCCATAGAATTGCGTTAATTGCTGGAGTGTAAATAGCAGTAATACCAATTATTATAACGGATATGATACCTACACTAAGGGAGGCCTGCTGCCATCCACACTGATGCTGTTGATTGCAATCACTGTTAATTACACACAGTGGAGCGTTTTTATAAGCATTCTGGTCTTTTTTTATTTTATTATTATAATTTTGGATCATTTGTGGCATTAAACACTTTCATTCAGATACTTGGTGGTTTAAATGAGATATTATGGCAGTTTTGTGATTACTTTGCATCTGTCTCCATTAAAAAAATGCATATAATGAACCTCAATTGTGCACTTAAATATGTTTAAATAATTGTAATGGTTTATACACATTTAAACATATTTGAATATTTGGTTAATGCTTGATCAGTTACTGTTTGATACATGTTTTTGCCATTTTGCACATTAATCAGTCAGAAGGTCATCAGTCAGGAGAACTTTAAAGTTCACTCAAACCTGAATGTAAGAACTACAATAAAGTTACGTTGTAGTTACGTTGTAGTTGCTAAGTAGTTGCAAAGTAGTTACAGTATAGTTACAGTGTAGATACAAAGTTGCTAAGAAGTAGATACGATGTAGTTGTGAAGTAGTTACAGTTAGTTACAATATAGTTATGAAGTAGTTACGTTGTAGTTGCGACATACAGTATAGTTACAGTATAGTTACGATGTAGTTACGTTGTAGTTGCCAAGTAGTTACAGTGTAGTTATGCAGTTGCTACTAAGTAGATATGATGTAGTTGTGAAGTAGTTACAGTGTAGTTATGGTGTAGTTTCAATAGTTACGTTGTAGTTGCGAAGTAGTTAGTGTAGTTACAGTGTAGATACACAGTTGCTACGAAGTAGATATGTAGTTGTGAAGTAGTTAGTGTAGTTACAGTGTAGATACGAAGTAGATATGATGTAGTTGTGAAGTAGTTACAGTGTAGATACGAAGTAGATATGATGTAGTTGTGAAGTAGTTACAGTGTAGTTACAATATAGTTACGTTGTAGTTGCAAAGTAGTTACAGTGTAGATACACAGTTGCTACGAATTAGATATGATGTAGTTGTGAAGTAGTTACAGTGTAGTTACAGTGTAGATACGAAGTAGATACGATGTAGTTGTGAAGTAGTTACAGTGTAGTTATGAAATAGTTGTGAAGTAGTTACAGTGTAGATACACAGTTGCAATGAAGTAGATATGATGTAGTTGTGAAGTAGTTACAGTGTAGTTACAGTGTAGATACGAAGTAGATACGATGTAGTTGTGAAGTAGTTACAGTGTAGTTATGAAATAGTTGTGAAGTAGTTACAGTGTAGATACACAGTTGCAATGAAGTAGATATGATGTAGTTGTGAAGTAGTTACAGTGTAGTTACAGTGTAGATACGAAGTAGATACAATGTAGTTGAAGAAGTTACAGTGTAGTTACAGTGTAGTTCCGAAGTAGTTGTTAAGTAATTACAGTGTAGATACGCAGTTGCAATGAAGTAGATATGATGCAGTTGTAAAGTAGTTACAGTGTAGTTACAATACAGTTACGAAGTAGTTACGTTGTAGTTGCGAAGTAGTTACATTGTATATCCGCAGTTGCTACAAAGTCGATATGATGTAGTTGTGAAGTACTTACAGTGTAGTTACAATATAGTTACGTTGTAGTTGCCAAGTAGTTAGTGTAGTTACAGTGTAGATACATAGTTGCTACGAAGTAGATATGTAGCTATGAAGTAGTTACAGTGTAGTTACAGTGTAGATACAAAGTAGATATGATGTAGTTGTGAAGTAGTTACAGTGTAGATACGAAGTAGATACGATGTAGTTGTGAAGTACTTACAGTGTAGTTACAATATAGTTACGTTGTAGTTGTGAAGTAGTTGCAAAGTAGTTACAGTTTAGATACACAGTTGCTATGAAGTAGATATGATGTAGTTGTGAAGTAGTTAAGTGTAGTTACAGTGTAGATACGAAGTAGATACGATGTAGTTGTGAAGTAGTTACAGTGTATTTACAGTGTAGATACGAAGTAGATACAATGTAGTTGTGAAGTAGTTACAGTGTAGTTACAGTGTAGTTGTGAAGTAGTTGTTAAGTAGTTACAGTGTAGATACGCAGTTGCAATGAAGTAGATATGATGTAGTTGTAAAGTAGTTACAGTGTATTTACAGTATAGATACGTAGTAGATACAATGTAGTTGCGAAGTACTTAGTGTAGTTACAATACAGTTACAAAGTAGTTACGTTGTAGTTGCGAAGTAGCTGCGAAGTAGTTACAGTGTAGATCCGCAGTTGCTACGAAGTCGATATGATGTAGTTGTGAAGTAGTTACAGTGTAGATAAAGTAGATATGAAGTAGTTGTGAAGTAGTTACAGTGTAGTTACAGTGTAGATACAAAGTAGATACAATGTAGTTGTGAAGTAGTTACAGTGTACTTGCAGTGTAGATATGATGTAGTTGTGAAGTAGTTACAGTGTAGTTACAGTGTAGATACGAAGTAGTTGTGTAGTTACGAAGTAGATATGATGTAGTTGTTTAGTTACAGTGTAGTTACAATATAGTTACGTTGTAGTTGCGATGAAGTTGCGATGTAGATACGAAGTAGTTGTGTAGTTACGAAGTAGATATGATGAAAATGTGAAGTAGTTACAGTGTAGTTACAGCGTAGATACAAAGTAGATATGATGTAGTTGTGAAGTACTTACAGTGTAGTTACAATATAGTTACGTTGTAGTTGCGATGAAGTTGCGCTGTAGATACGAAGTAGTTGTGAAGTAGTTACAGTGTAGATACTAAGTAGATTCAATGTAGTTGTGAAGTAGTTAGTGTAGTTAGGTAGTAGTTACATTGTAGTTGCGATGTAGTTACCATGTAGTTACGCTGACGCTCTGCTCACGTCTTGCTCAAGCTTGCGATGTGAACCGGGTGTACGGTATAACTATAAACAGTTAAGTATTCTAATGTATTATAATTGTGGTTTGTAATTATTAATGAGAAGTTATAATGTATTTTAAGGTGTATTACGACACATTATTAATGCATTATCCTTTTACAATGCATTATAAATATTGGCTTCATAGAAAGTGTTACCAAAAATGTAATGTCATTTCTATCAGCATCTTCTACAGCACAATACAGAATTTGAGATGTGCTGGAAATAGAAGAGTATGAAATTGTATTGAACCCTCTGGAATGCCTCATTGACTTCCACTGTAAGTGCATTAATATAAACACAGTCTATGCAAACTGAAGGACGAATCAAACTTGTTTTCTACTGAACTCGGCAGCATGTCACGGATGCTTTACATAGATCTTACCATGCACTGAACTCAAGTGTCTGTATGTATGGATATACAGAAACCTACAGTATTCTGTCTGAGTAAAAGCACACAGACAAACCCTGACGTTCACGGAGAGCGCCCCGGGCTGCTGGATCTTGCCAATGGCGTCTTTTCTTTGCCACACCGGTGACATTTATTAACTCCAACAGCACGTCAAGAGCAGACAAGTGACAGCGCTCAAACACACTTCAGCTCATCCTGGTTTCCTGTTCCTCGCACACTCAACATATCCATAATCAGCACAAACTGGAAGAGCGTTCACATTTCTGGAGCTATACCTGTTATTGGGCTGAAATGGAACATTGCTGCACAGAAATGTGAAAATCTCTCAACAGACAAACCTCAAATGTGCCCAAAACTATAAATATGCAAAGAGAGAATTATGGTGGAATAAGAGGAAAGAACAGTCTGCGTGTTTGTGTGTGCGTGTGTGAGAGAGTGTGTGTGTGTGTGTGTGTGTGTGTGTGTGTGTGAGAGAGAGTGTGTGTGTGAGTGTGTGTGTGTGTGTGTGTGTGTGTGTGTGTGTGAGTTAGTGTGTATGTGTGATTGTGTGTTAGTGTGCGTGAGTGTGCGTGTGAGTGTGTCTGTATGTGTGGTTGTGTGTTTGTGTTTATGTGTGATTGTGTGTTAGTGTGTGTGTGTGAGTGAGTGATAGTGTGTGTGCGCGTGTGTGTGTTTGTGTGTGTGTGAGTGCGTGTGTGTGAGAGTGTGTGTGTGTGTGTGTCTGTTTGTGAGAGTGTGTGAGTGTGTTTGTGAGAGTGAGTGTGTGTGTGAGTGTGTGTGTGAGAGTGTGTGTGTGTGTGAGTGTGTGTGAGTGAGTGATAGTGTGTGTGAGTGTGTGTTTGAGTGTGTGTGTGTGTGTGCGCGTGTGTGTGTGTGTGTGTGTGATTGAGTGAGTGTGTGAGTGTGTTTGAGTGTGTGAGTGTGTGAGTGCGTGTGTGTGTGTGTGTGTGAGTGCGTGTGTGTGCGTGTGTGTTTGTGTGAGTGTGAGTGAGTGTGAGTGATTGACTGATTGAGGGTGTGAGCGTGTGTTTGAGTGTGTGTTTGTGTGCGCGCGCATGAGTTTGTCTGAATTAGGAGAGCGAGTGATTTGGTATGAAAGTTTCTATTTTAATTGCTCGCTTCAGTAGATCACTTAAAAAATGAGCAAATTAAACTTGAAGAACCTGTTATTTGAATCTCCCACTGGTTAAGGATGCACTCTCTCTCTCTCTCTCTCTCTCTCTCTCTCTCTCTCTCTCTCTCTGTCTCTCTCTCTCTCTCTCTCTCTCTATCTCTCTCGGTCTCTCTGTCTCTCTCTCTCTCTGTCTCTCTCTCTGTCTGTCTGTCTCTCTCTCTCTGTCTCTGTCTCTCTCTCTCTCTCTCTGTCTCTCTCTCTGTCTGTCTCTCTCTCTCTGTCTCTGTCTCTCTCTCTCTCTCTTCAGTGTAAAGAAATAAAATGTTTTTGTTTTTTTAAAAGAAGTTTAATTAAGCAATGGCCTTTACTAATTCATGTGTGCTGTCTATTGAGAAAGTAAATACTGATCTGGGCTCAGGACAGACACGCACTTCACCTTCAAATACAAATGTTTGCACAGAGAATGTGTTAAACAGGATTCTGCACTGAAGTCAAATTCTCACTTGCTCTCTTGAGAATGACGTGCATTTGGTGCTGATTTAAGATGCAAAGCACAAAACTAAATGTGCATTTCCTGAAGGCCAAATAAGTGTTTGTGCCGCAGTAGTAGAATAGTTTTAAAGTTTGAGATTTTTTGGCGCCCCTCTGTGGGCATTTCACCCAGAGGACCAAAGGACGAACGGATATGGTTCGAAGTTCGGTAAGCACAGACCAAATTTAGTTACCAAAAAAGTTAACAGTGTTTCCGAATTCATCGCGAGATCGATCTGTCTGTGCAATGTAAAGACAACTACATGTTGTATATATAGACTGACCACAAATCAGAACACAACTATAATGATGATGTCATCACTGATGATGCTGCGACTAGAGGTCGACCGATGGTGGGTTTTGCCGATACCAATATCTTGAGTAAAAATCAATTTATAGAATGTAAAAAATATATAAAAATACTAAATTCTAATATTAACCAGAAGAAAATTAATTTGGTGCATAATGCAGGACTTTTACATTTAAAGAAGCCCAAAACACACCAGGGACTCTTATTCTGTAGTCAAGCGCCGCTGGGCTGTTTTGCCCCTCGTGAGGCATTAACATGAGTAAATAATGACGGGTTACCACATTGTGCGTACCGCACAAGACATCGGTTTTGAGCGGACTGTCAACCTCTGATGCCGCGGCGTGCGCCCTCTCATTTGCACATCTCGAGAACATAATCCAAAACGTCCTTCAGCATGAACCTCTCCTTTAAACATCAGATGAATAGAGGGATAAGTCTCACCTCCTGCGGACCCGGAAATCAGCATCTCAGCGTCAGGCCAACTTTACCTAGAGCGACCTCTCGCCGCTCATGCGCCTGAAATATAATCTGCACTCAGGCTGTCATAAAAACAACACAATAACAGCACTTATTCGGCTCCTAAAAGGGGCCGTGGCACATGTCCATGCATTCATTTACAGAAACAGGAAGCAGCCATCAGCGAGACACCGACTGAGTCTTTTGAAGTTTTATTGGCCGTTACATTACGCTTATTTACCTCCAATGTCAGAGACTTTCACCTCATGCAAGCTTGCAAAAGAAAAGAAGGATTTGTCATGGAAATGCACGAGTCAATGCATAATTCGTTGTCCTAATGTGAGGAATTTTTCGACGCACTTTCCAGATGTTGATCGCGCTGCCAGAACAAAACTCTGGAATGTCCATATTGGCTTTGGATTAATATTAGACCAGAATGAAACACTATTGATGATCCCCCCGACTGAGAGAAGAACCAAACGAATGATCCAGTATGTGTCAGAAGCCAAAGAATGTGCAGTGTAGAATATATAGGCTGCTGTGAAAGGGAACATCAGGCTGTTTTTGGAGCACATGTATCGCACCTCACATCAGAAACTGAAACTGGCTTTGGCATTTTAGTTTTTTCCACTGAAAAAACCTCATATCGTACATCCAACAGAATCATGAGATCACATGTCATGTGTAATTCGATTTTGAAACGACTGGGTTACCAAAAACCAAGTCAAATGGGTTTGGAACAACATTCGGCTGAGTAAATGATGACAGAATTTAAATTTACGAATTGATTATACCTAAAATACGTGTCGATTAATGATGGCACATGGTGTTTATGGCACACGAGTAGAGCGAGTTACACTGGACTGCTGCTGGTGTGAGACGATGAAGTTCTGGGGAAGTCAGAGGTCCACATGAATAATTCATCAGTTGTGTGATCAAGAACATAGAGATCAGATCAGATCAGATCAATTATTCCTGCAGTTCGCTGGGGAGATAATCAAGAACGACACCTCTACAGACCAGATCAAAGAGCTGCTGAAACCCTGCAGTGCACACACACAGACACACACTCACGCGCACACACACACAGACAGACACACACACTCACTCACACAGACACACACACTCACAGTCACTCTCACACAGACACACACACACACAGACACACACTCACACAGACACACACACTCACACACACACACACACACACACTCACACAGACACACACACTCACACACACACACACACACTCACACACACACACACACACAGACACACACACACACACACTCACGCGCACACACACACAGACAGACAGACACACACACACACACACAAACACACACAGACAGACACACACACAGTCACTCTCACACACACACACACAGTCACTCTCACACACACACAGACACACACATTCACAGTCACTCTCACACACACACAGACACACACACAGACACACACACACACACACACACACACAGACACACTCAGTCACTCTCACACACACACACAGACACACACACTCACAGTCACTCTCACACACACACACACACACACAGACACTCTCACACACACAGACACACACTCAGCGTCACTCTCACACACACACACACACACTCAGTCACTCTCACACACACACACACTCACGCGCACACACACTCACACAGACACACACACTCACTCACAGTCACTCTCACACACACAGACACACATACACACACACACACTCTCTCTCTCTCTCTCTCTCTCACACACACACACACACACACACCCACACACACTCTCTCTCTCTCTGTCACACACACACACTCACTCTCTCTCTCACACACACACACACTCACACACTCTCTCTCTCTCTCTCTCTCTATCAAACACACACACACACACACACTGTCTATCTCTCTCTCTCTCTCACTCACAAACACACACACACACACACACACACTCTCTCTCTCTCTCTTTCACACACAAACACACACACACACACTCTCACAAGCGCGCACACACACCACACACACGCACGCACAAACACACTCTCTCACACACGCACGCAAACACACTCTCGCGCAAACACGCATACACACTCGCACACACACACGCACTCTCTCTCACACACACCACACACACACACGCACGCACAAACACACACAAACGCATACACACTCGCACGCACTCACACACACGCTCACGCACTCTCACACACACACGAGCGCACGCACACTCACAGACACGCACGCACGCACACACACACTCACACACACACACACACACATGCAAGCACACACGCACACGCAAGCACACACGCACACACTCTCACGCACACACTCTCACGCACGCACACACACACACACACACACACGTACACACACACACTCTCACACACACTCTCACAAGCACAAACGCACACACTCTCACGCACACACAGGCCCCAAACTCACACCACTGGTTGAGAGACAAGCTGACATGTTGGATGCTCAATCAAACATATGAATGTTTTGAAACGAAGAGTCACACTCTTCAAAAAGCATTTGAACCTCCAAACAATTACACACATCACCTTTAACGAATTGCTCATGATAAGACTCTGGCCGACGCTTTATAAGCACACCAAAGAGAGCTCCAGTCCTCTATCTGCAAAAGATCAAGGAGGCACCTGTGAAGGGAACGGACAATCTGCGCCCTGAAGATAACCCGTTTCTGGTGATTTCTGACTGTGTGTCTCTGTGTTTCTTTCCAGGACAGTTGAGAGTATTTACTTTCATTTTTAACATCTCGCACAACCATCATCCACTCACCGAACCAACTATTAGCTCAGCTAATAATATGCAAAATAATACAATTAAAAGGACAACATTAAAGTACAGTGAATTTAAGAAGAAATACAGAGCATCCGGAAAGTATTCACAGCCTTTGCCATGACACTCAAAATTGAGCTCAGGTGCTTCCCGTTTCCACTGATCATCCTCAAGATGTTTCTACCACTTGATTGGAGTCCACCTGTGGTAAATTCAGTTGATTGGACATGATTTGGAAAGGTACACACCTGTCTATATAAGGTCCCACAGTTAACAGTGCATGTCAGAGCACAAACCAAGCCATGAAGTCCAAAGAATTGTCTGTAGACCTCCGAGACAGGATTGTATCGATGCACAGATCTGGGGAAGGGTACAGAAACATTTCTGCAGCATTGAAGGTCCCAATGAGCACAGTGGCCTCCTTCATCCTTAAATGGAAGTTTGGAACCACCAGGACTCTTCCTAGAGCTGCCACCTGGCCAAACTGAGGGCCTTAGTCAGGGAGGTGATCAAGTACC